>NW_018408351.1:561601-576411 GCF_002113885.1 Mizuhopecten yessoensis | reverse complement strand
GAGTATCAGGATATGTACCCAGGTAATAACAGGAGTATCAGGATATGTACCAAGGTCATAATAAGAGTATCAGGATATGTACCAAGGTCATAACAGGACTATGATCAGGATATGTACCCAGGTAATAACAGGAGTATGATCAGGATATGTACCCAGGTCATAACAGGAGTATCAGGATATGTACCCAGGTCATAATAGGAGTATCAGGATATGTATCCAGATCATAACAGGAGTATCAGAATATGTATCCAGATCATAACAGGAGTATGATCAGGATATGTACCCAGGTCATAACAGGAGTATCAGGATATGTACCCAGGTCATAACATGAGTATTAGGATATGTACCCAGGTAATAACAGGAGTATCAGGATATGTACCCAGGTCATAATAGGAGTATCAGGATATGTATCCAGATCATAACAGGAGTATCAGAATATGTATCCAGATCATAACAGGAGT
Organism: Mizuhopecten yessoensis; assembly: GCF_002113885.1. NCBI lineage: Eukaryota > Metazoa > Mollusca > Bivalvia > Pectinida > Pectinidae > Mizuhopecten > Mizuhopecten yessoensis. The sequence continues at coordinate 575,950 of NW_018408351.1, read as the reverse complement.
ATCAGGATATTTACCCAGTATATATCATAAACAGCATTATAACAGGCATATCAGGATATGTACCCAGGTCATAATAGGAGTATCAGGATATGTACCAAGGTCATAACAGGAGTATCAGGATATGTACCCAGGTCATAACAGGAGTATCAGGATATGTACTCAAGTTATAATATTAACAGCATTATAACAGGAGTATCAGGATATTTACCCAGTATATATCATAAACAGCATTATAACAGGAGTATCAGGATATTTACCTAGGATATAATAGGAGTATCAGGATATGTACCCAGTATATATCATAAACAGCGTTATAACGGGAGTATCAGGATATGTACCAAGGTCATAATAGGAGTATCAGGATATGTATCAAGGTCATAACAGGAGTATTAGGATATGTACCCAGGTCATAACAGGAGAATCAGGATATTTACCAAGTATATATCATAAACAGCATTATAACGGGAGTATCAGGATATGTACCCAGTATATATCATAAACAGCGATTTCACAGGAGTATCAGGATATGTACCAAGGCCATAACAGGAGTATCAGGATATGGACTCAAGTTATAATATTAACAGCATTATAGCAGGAGTATCAGGATATTTACCCTGGTTATAATATTAACAGCATTATAACAGAAGTATCAGGATATGTACACAGGTAATAACAGGAGTATCAGGAAATGTACCCAGGTCATAACAGGAGAATCAGGATATTTACCAAGTATATATCATAAACAGCATTATAACAGGAGGATCAGGATATTTACCCAGTATATCTCATAAACAGCGTTATAACAGGAGTATCAGGATATTTACCCAGTATATATCATAACCAGCGTTATAACAGGAGTATCAGGATATTTACCCAGTATATATAATAAACAGCGTTATAACAGGAGTATCCGGATATGTACCCAGGTTATAACATGAGCATCAGGATATGTACCCAGGTAATAACAGGAGTATCAGAATATGTATCCAGATCATAACAGGAGTATCAGGATATGTTCCCAGGTCATAATAGGAGTATCAGGATATGTACCCAGGTTATAATATTAACAGCATTATAACAGAAGTATCAGGATATGTACACAGGTAATAACAGGAGTATCAGGATATGTATCCAGGTCATAACAGGAGTATCAGGTATGTACCCAGGTCATAACAGTAGTATCAGTATATGTACCCAGGTCATAACATGAGTATTAGGATATGTACCCAGGTCATAACAGGAGAATCAGGATATTTACCCAGTATATATCATAAACAGCGTTATAACAGGAGTATCCGGATATGTACCTAGGTCATAACAGGAGTATCAGGATATTTACCTAGGATATAATAGGAGTATCAGGATATGTATCAAGGTCATAACAGGAGTATTAGGATATGTACCCAGGTAATAACAGGAGTATCAGAATATGTATCCAGATCATAACAGGAGTATCAGGATATTTACCTAGGATATAATAGGAGTATCAGGATATGTCCCCAGGTCATAACAGGAGTATCATGTTGTTTACCAAGGATATATCATAAACAGCATTATAACAGGCATATCAGGATATGTACCCAGGTCATAACATGAGTATTAGGATATGTACCCAGGTCATAACATGAGTATTAGGATATGTACCCAGGTCATAACGGGAGTATCAGGATATGTACCCAGGCCATAACAGGAGAATCAGGATATGTACCCAGGTCATAACAGGAGAATCAGGATATTTACCAAGTATATATCATAAACAGCATTATAACAGGCGTATCAGGATATGTACCCAGGTCATAACATGAGTATTAGGATATGTACCCAGGTCATAACATGAGTATTAGGATATGTACCCAGGTCATAACGGGAGTATCAGGATATGTACCAAGGCCATAACAGGAGTATCAGGATATGTCCCCAGGTCATAACAGGAGTATCATGTTGTTTACCAAGGATATATCATAAACAGCATTATAACAGGCATATCAGGATATGTACCCAGGTCATAACATGAGTATTAGGATATGTACCCAGGTCATAACATTACATACATACACAGGTGATAAAGGCAGATATCTCCATACATACACAGATGATAAAGGCAGATAATCTCCATACACACAGGGGATAAAGGCTGATTATCTCCATACACACAGGTGATAAAGGCACATATAACAGGAGTATCAGGATATGTATCCAGGTCATAACAGGAGTATCAGGTATGTACCCAGGTCATAAGAGGAGTATCAGGTATGTACCCAGGTCATAAGAGGAGTATCAGGTATGTACCCAGGTCATAACAGGAGAATCAGGATATGTACCCAGGTCATAACATGAGTATTAGGATATGTACCCAGGTCATAACGGGAGTATCAGGATATGTACTCAAGTTATAATATTAACAGCATTATAGCAGGAGTATCAGGATATTTACCCAGGTCATAACAGGAGTATCAGGATATTTACCTAGGATATAATAGGAGTATCAGGATATGTACCAAGGTAATAACATTACATACATACACTGGTGATAAAGGCAGATATCTCCATACACACACAGGAGATAAAGGCAGATTATCTCCATACACACAGGTGATTAAGGCACATAATCTCCATACACACACAGGGGATAAAGGCAATTAATCTCCATACACAGGTGATACAGGCAGATAATCTCCATACACACACAGGTGATAAAGGCAGATAATCTCCATACACACAGGTGATCAAGGCTGATTATCTCCATACACACAGGTGATAAAGGCACATAATCTCCATACACACACAGGTGATAAAGGCACATAATCTCCATACACACACAGGTGATAAAGGCAGATAATCTCCATACACACACAGGTGATAAAGGCAGATAATCTCCATACACACACAGGTGATAAAGGCAGATAATCTCCATACATACACAGGTGATAAAGGCAGATAATCTCCATACATACACAGGTGATAAAGGCAGATAATCTCCATACACACACAGGATATAAAGGTAAATAATCTCCATATACACACAGGTGATAAAGGCTGATAATCTCCATACACACACAGGTGATAAAGGCAGATAGCCGCTAGAGCCTTGAGAAGGATTTGCTAAAAATAGTAATGGTGAATTTGACCTTGACCAAACAACCTTGAAACTTGAACTTGTCGGAGAGATTATGGTCCTTTGTAATTGTATGAAGTTTGATCCAAATCCCTCAAGGAATGAAGCCGCTAGAGCGCTGACAAAGGATTTTCTAAAAAAAGTAACAGTGACCTTTACCTTGACCCGACAACCCTCAAACTCAAATTTGCCCCAAGTTATTATGGTCCTCCTTTGTAATTGTGTGAAGTTTGATCCAAGTCCCTCAAGGAATGAAGCCGGTAGACCCGACAAGGATTTTCTAAAAATAGTAATGCTGACCTTGACTTAACAACCCTGAAACTCAAACTTGTTCGAGATATTATGGTCCTTTGTATTTGTGTGAAGTTTGTTCAAATCCCTCATGGAATGAAGCCACTAGAGCGCTGACAAGCATTCTCTAACAAGAGGCCCATAGGGCCTGTATCACTCACCTGGATATCTAAGCAATCATGGCAAAATATTCTCCGAATGAGATCCAAGGGAATATGCCAGACCCCAAGGCCAATCCTTGTAGCATATATATCTGCATTCAATTTTTCATGCCCAGCAATTTTATGTATGGTTATGGGGTGGGGATCTCAACTGTTTCCAAGCTGTGCCTCAGAAACTAGGTCCCTACGGTTGTGGCAAGACCCCAGGATCAATTCTAATATCATGACTGCATTTGTCTCTTTTTGCCCAGCATTTGTATATATAGTTTTGGGGTGGGGATCTCAGCCGTTTCAAAGTTATGACCCAGGGGTTAAGTCTGCAAGGGTGGGGCAAACCCTGGGGTCAATTCTAATATCATGACTGCATTCGTCTCTTTATGCCCAACAATTGTATATATAGTTTTGGGGTGGGGATCTTAACCATTTCAAAGTAATGACCCAGGGGTTAAGTCTCCAAGGGTGGGGCAGTCCCCAAGGCCATCCTGGAAGCATATGTGCATTGATCTCTTTATACTCAGCAATTGTCTATATGGTTATAGGGTGGGGATCTCAACTGTTTCCAAGCTGTGACTAAGAAACTAGGTCCCTAGGGGTTCGGTCAGACCCCAGGGTCTACTCTAACATTGTGACTGCATTCGTCTCTTTATGCCCCGCTTTTGTATATATAGTTTTGGGGTGGGGATCTTAACAGTTTTAAAGTTATGGCCCAAGGACTATGTTTCCAAGGGTGGGGCCAGACCGTAGGGCCATCCCGGAAACAAATGTGCATTCTTCTCTTTATACTCAGCAACTGTATATGTGGTTATATGGTGGGGTCTCTCAACCATTTCCAAGCAATACACTTTTTTTGGCCCCACCCCTTAGCCCAGGGGGTCAGCCCCACCATTTGTACAATTTTGAATCCCTGCCTCCCATGAATGCTTCCGACCAAATAGGATCGATACATCTATGGCAAAGTTCTACAGAAGAAGTCGTTTATAGCAATATAGCCAAATTGCCCCCTTTTGGCCCTGCCCCTCAGCCCCACCATTTGTACAATTTTGAATCCCCACCACCTAGGGATACTTCCAGTCTAATATGGTTGATATCCATCACTTAGTTCCAGAGAACAAGTTGCTTAAAGCAATATAACCAAATAACCCTTTTTGGCCCGGCCCCTCAGCCCCCTGGGAGGTCAGCCCCACCATTTGTACAATTTTGAATCCCTGCATCCCATGAATGCTTTTGATTAAATATGATTCATATCCAGTGCATAGTTCTACAGATAAAGTCGCTTAAAGCAATATAGCCAAATTGCCCCCTTTTAGCCCCACCCCTCAGCCCCCTGGGGGGTCAGCCCCACCATCTGTACAATTTTGAATCCCCATCACCTAGGGATGCTTCCAGTCAAATTTAGTTAAATTCCAATCAGTGGTTAAGAAGAAGAAGTCGTTTAAAGAAATTGCTGACGGACGGACGACAGACGCCACGGTATGGCATAAGCTCACCTTGGTCCTTCGGACCCGGTGAGCTAAAAATAGTAACAGTGACCTTGACCTTGACCTAACAACCCGAAACTCAACCATGTCCGAGATATTATGGTCCTTTGTAATTGTGTGAAGTTTGACAAAAATCCATTAAGGAAAGCAGCTAGAGCGCTGACAAGGATTTTCTAAAAATAGTAATGGTGACCTTGACCTTCACCAAACAACCCTGAAACTCGTACTTGTCCAAGATATTATGGTCCTTTGTATTTTTGTGAAATTTGATAAAAATCCTTCAAGGAATAAAGCCGCTTGAGTGCTGACAAACATTGCTGTTACGTACGTACGTACACAGACGAACGGAGAGGAAACCTATAGTCCCCCCCCCCCCTGGTTTCACCGGTAGGGGACTTATAACCTACTACACTCATTGTTGATAATTAATGGGACATAATCATACTATTGTGTATATATGTAACAACATTCACTCATTGGTGATAATGGGATATCATCATACTGGTATAAAAATATAACCCCATACACACTGTTGATCAGGGGAAGTAATCACACTGGTATATATAAATAACCTCATACACACACGGTTGACACATGGGGGGTAATCCCGACGATATATATATATATATATATATAATATATCAGGATTAAATGTCCAAGGGGAAGTAAGTTATTATAGAAAAAATAAGATTTAACGACCGACTAAAATAATACACCTGTATGTGTATGTTTTATTCGGTCATTAAATCTTATTTTTTCTATATATATATATATATATAACCCTGTACACACACTGGTGATAAGGGGAGGTAATACCACCGGTATAAATAACCCTGTACACACACTGGTGATAAGGGAAAGTAATACCACCGGTATAAATAACCCTGTACACACACTGGTGATAAGGGTAGGTATCAATGACTTACCCATTTCTGGAGAAGAAATAATATAGTGAGAATACACACAATTGCGATAATTCCAACACAAATCAATGGAATAGGGCTCCCAACAACACTGAAAAGTAAATGAAAATTTCTATATAAAAGAGGCCAAGAGGGCCTGCATCACTTATGATGGATGTTTAATATAAGCCATCATGGCAAAATAGTTTTATTAATAGTTATACATGTACCACAAGTCACAATCTGATCCTCAGAACCAAGGGGAACAACCCCCTTCATTTACAAAGGTATAACATTTTATTACGTAGTCAATAGGACATCATGATATTTAATATCCCTCTTTTGGGCATTGGCCAATATCTATTAAATACTTGTTCTAGGAGACATCCGGGTAAATACAGACAGGCATGCAGGCAAATACGAATATTTCTTATATGAATCATACATAATACATTACATATGATTAAATCAGTATCCTTATATATATATTAATCATACATAATTGCTTTCGAAGGCATCATCTAGGTTCTTTTTCTTAAGAAAAGCATGGAGGACATACACATGGCCTTTTTATGTTAACAGCATCTTTATTCTTTAAAAGTTTTGGTAATTTTCTGATGTAACGGAGGAGCAACATTCGCCAGCAGCCATCTTCTATTGTCGTCTGACAGATCACGTTCCGGTCTAACTGCGCTTGCGCTACGACAGGTTCCGGGGAATTTCCATATAGGCTATATTTAGAAATTGATATTCACCGGATAACCAGTCTACATGAGGTTTTGAGGATTGGTCACGTGTAGAGGATCCGACCAATGTGATTGCGAGAAATTTTCATGCATATAATAAAACATGATTAAATCAAACTACGTTCATCCTAGACGTAGATCGATCTACTGGTATAGATGTTTGTCTTCATTGGTGGACAGTAACCGGAATATTCCAAAGTGTAAAAATAGCAATGGTGTGTCTAATAATATTCGTCGTCATGTGTGCAACTTGCGACACATCCGGAAACTTGATTTTCAGATATATTTTTTCGAAAAAAAAGCCACAATTTCGGACAACAGTTATGTTACAATTATCTTCACAAAAAACAAATATTATCCTTTATATTGTACTCTTAATGTTGTTACTTATGTATTTTTAGATTGCAGTAATTTATCAATAAAAAAAATTGAGGAAGATTCCCAAAAAATAATATTAGGCGTGTATGTACGGACAATTCTTTTGATCAATTAATATTAAGATGATTCTTAACAGAGATTTTTTGACTCCATTTTTCAAAATAAGGCATTTACATTGATTTATTTTTACAAGCAAACATGTGATTCTCAGAATTAATACAATTATACACCTAAATATATTGCTAAACTTACATTTTGGACTCACCAATATCACTTAACCAAATAGCAGCATTCCAGCGCTCAATAGGAATGTTGTTGCGCATAATCCGGGAGGTAAGTTAAATATAATTACAAACTGTCCGGTATATAGTATGCCGACAGGATAATTATATAAGAACATGAACTGGGAGCAGAACATGCAGCAACCCCTGAAAAATCATTGTGGCTAGTTTCTATGGCTTTATTGGGCAAGAGCATGATAAGAGCAGCGTGTCCGTAATTACCCGACACGTTTCCGTAACTACCCGACACGTGTCCCTATCTCAATCGATTCCTATAGATTCCGTGTTATGGTTTATATTTTAGTGTTCATTTTACCTACTAATCAAGAGCATAACTAAAAATAGCAACAGAAGGGGACTTTCATTCTGAAGAAATATGTTCGTATATGATAGATCGCACACAGCATGTTCCTTAATTGTACCAAGGAGCAAGTATTAGAAGTCATCATTTGAAAGTGTCTGTATTTACCCGGATGTCCTCTAACATTAAGTTTGATCTTAATCTGAACAAGACATAGTCCCCCCACTGATGAAGGGTGCCCACATTAATCCCACTCACTACATAACAGTGAGCTACAGCAGGCTAATTCTCATCCCAGATTATACAGGATTATACGTACCAAGAGAGCATCATAATACAGTAGCCGATAATCATTGTCTGAAAAATAAAGAAAAAAGAAAAGTCAGCCTTTGTCAGGCTAAAACGATTGCTTTTGTCGATGACTGGATGATTTCAAAGCAACCATGATTGGTTGTCCGACATTCTCTCGGACAATTACAAACAACAGACCACAAATACAGTCAATTTAACAAAAAATGAAAGTCTCACAAAGTTAATAGCATTATTGTTGAAAACAGTAAAATGTAACAAAGACATGATAATAAATACATTAACATCAAAACAACTCTGGTCATACCAGGAGCACATCGTAATATCGTAATATCATTAGTTATGGTATGGTTTGATTTTATTATACCCAGTAACAGCAATGCATGAACTTTACACAGATAGTGTCAGAAATTTCTTAAAATCACCTTAAAGTTATTTGAAATGTCCACATGAAAAGTCTAATAGATGAATTAACAAGAGGCCCATGGACCTTAACTGCACCTGATATATTTATACAGAGTTGATTTTGTTTTTAACATGAACAGAAATATTATTCAAATTGACAAAAAACAATAAAACCACCTTATTCAATATCTAGATTTAAGACTGAAAAGTATTTGAAACTCGCACCTCAGATTCTAAACAAGGAAAATGAAGAAATTTTAGCACACTGACTCCTTTGGGCCCCACCCTACAGCCCTTGGGTGTAGGGCTGGCTCAAAAAATTCAAAGTATCAAACTGTCAACTCATAATTATTATTCCAATCAAGTTATTAACATGTAATATTCAAAGTATCATTTGCCATAATTAACCATAATAAAGTTTGCCTCCCCCCCCCTCCTTCTCCAGGGGGTAAACGTGAGACCCTAGGGTCATAAACCTTAAGAGCCTTTCATCTATGAAGAGTGTTTGATTCTACCATATCTTGGTCTTTGAGAAGATTTTTGAAATTTCAGTCAATTCGACCCTTTTTCGCCCCACACATCAGCCCTGGGGGGTCAGTCAGGGCTGATATGTGCATACCATCAAACTGCTACCCAAATTGAATTACTTCCAATGGAAATTAAACAAAATGTGATTTCCCTATATAAACTATAGTAAAGTTTACCCCCTCCCAAGGGGTAAACCTGAGACCCTAGGGTCATGAAATTCACAATTTTGGTAAATCACCTTAAGACCCTTCCAGCTATGACGAGTATTTGATTCTACCATATCTTGGTCTTGAGAAGAAGATTTTTGAAATTTTAGTCAATTTGACCCTTTTTGGCCACGGCCCTCAGGCCCCTGGGGGCTTGGGACCAAATCAGCCACTTTTTTTGTTGACCTTTGGCCATGGAAGATTTCTGCAAAATTTCATTGAAATTGGTTCAGGGGTTTACGGACGCACAACGGACGCCGCCGGACAAAAGGCGATCGCAATAGGTCACTTGAGACTTTGTCTCAGGTGACCTAAAAAACGTTCTTAAATGTAAAGCTATCTGTCCATCTGTCCCACTTACACCATGTTTGCCCAAAGCAATATCTTAAAGAGAAGTTCATGGAAGAGGATGGGTGATTTCTATGGAAGAGGATGGGTGATTTCTATGGAAGAGGATGGGTTATTTCTATGGAAGATGATGGGTAATTTCTATGAAAGAGGATGGGTGATTTATATATACTGTATATTGATCCAAAACTGTCCTTATTATCACCAACATCTGCTACATTTCATTAGTTCTCAGTTTTCAATCGTTCAAAATTTCCCACCTGAGTAATGCCATTTTGTAGGTTAAATGGGAGTGACTAATCAACAAGAATAGGTGGTCCGGAAATCTCCTAAATAAGAACAATTTATTGCATTTTCAGTTCAGGATCAGTACACTTCGATGATTAGTCACTCCCGCAGTGTAAGTCGTCATGGTCATCGTGTCTTTTGCGGGGGCAAACATCTACATGTATAATGTGCTTGTAATCGTAAAGCAAACAGTCGGGATGATGAAGATTAAACCAAAACCCTACACGAGTTTGGTCGGTAGTAGATTGACAACTCCAACAAATAAACATGCAGAAAGAGGGCCTATGGGTTTCAAACCACATGTGTCATTTTCAAAATTCATGTGAGAATGATGTGGGCACACCGTCAAACTGAAGCCCTGCAATTGATTTATATATCAGATCTCTACAGCCTTATACAACACTTGTCTATCTGGTCTTGTTTAAAGGATCCCAGTCAAATTAAACTTGAGTTGAAAGTCGATAACATTGGTATTTAAGGAGTTATTGTATGAAAATCTGAGAGCAGAAAATTACCCCAATGACTACATAGATCAACATTTATGAATGTCGCCTTATCTTCTTGGGTGATTCATCCCAGGGCTTTAAAGTTTGGTACACTGTATGTTGTTGATACCATTCACATTCCAAAACGGGTTGTACGAATTAACACCATACAGCTACACCTTGTCCTCATATAATTCTGTCAGCAATTCAGGTCATACTTATTTCCGATCCTCAAAACTGTCATGGCAGGGGACAAGGGCTATGTAGTGGCAAACGTACTATCTTTCCATGTGGACACATACATTTTAAACCAATAAGTTGGTGTTCAAGTGCATACTTACAAAAATAACCATAAAAACAATACAGAAGGGCTTCTTTGCTTTCCTTGTCTCAGTAGTTATCCAGGTGAAAATCATTGCGCCAATGAACATAACTCTGTTAAAAAAAAACACTGTTACAGCATTTCAACTAATGAACACTGAGATTACATTGTTCCATCTTATATTTCTTTTCGTGACAATCTTACTATTACACAACTGTAAGGGAGATACTTTGCTGATTCATTTATGCTTGGTATAATTGACTAAATAGAAATTCCTCAATGAGTAGTATTTGCTTGTCAAGATTTCCAAACTCAAGGTATGTTGATATACCAGGTATTGTAAGATATGAGGCCCTGAAGGCTTTACTTGGATATTTAAGCAATCATGGCAAGACATTATCATTAAAAGTAGCACACGTATTGCAATATTTCCTTGTTTTGAGCTCTGTCTGTAGTCCCAAGGATGACTGCTATGCACAGGACCAGGGGCAAATACTGGTAGCATGGGCAGGGGCAGATGCAGAATTTTCATAAGGGGAGAGCACTGTGGGTTTTCATTTATTTTGCTGACTTTTGTCTTTATTCATTTTTTCTCTCATAAATCCTTGAGTTTATTTTCAATGTTGATTTCATATCTGTCTGGAATACTTTGATTAATATATCAATCCTTCCATACTGTATTTCATAATGCAGTTTAAAATTACATGAAATGATTTATATTTCAAGATGTTATTTGATGTCTGTGACTTTTGCATATAACTTCTCCAATTATTTATTAATAATAAAATATATTGTTAGTTTTCATTGATTGTAACATCTAAAAATAACTTATTGGAACAACCTTTTTTCCTAATATTTTGTTCTTGTGTGATATACATATTGGAATAAATTGTGGAAATAACTATTATAATTAAAACATACTTTAAACAAAATGTTGTACATTGTGTATTGATATCAGATTGCTAACACAATGACATATTTGTCAATGTTTAAATTTTTGACTATATCAGTTATATATTGTCCTTTTCCTCGAAAACTTTATCCTTCTTATCTAATAATTGTACCAGGTAAATTAGGAAGTATATCTGTAGAAGTACAATTGGTGTGTTTGCATTGATTTTTTCTGCATTGCCATAACAACTGACCTGGGCCCCTCACAAAGGAGTGAAAAGGGTCATGAGTACCAGGGCTCTGGTCTGACCTTGTGCTTTAATATACAAGATAATTGACCTGTTTTAGCTGATTAATTAGTGACCTTGTGACCAGATATACTAACAGTACAGAACAATTTTCCCTGAGGACTTGCACGCTGTTATGCAAGATATGCAAGATATTTTCATTTTCGGACGTAAAATCACTCAAACAAACAAACATTTCATTTTCTGAGCCACCACTTAATTCATGTGATTTGTGTTAGAATTAAGGTTGTATGCTAGCTTACTATTTATAAATGTGATTTGTGTTAGAATTAAGGTTGTATATTATCTTACTATTTATAAATGTGATTCGTGTTAGAATTAAGGTTGTATGTAAGCTTACTATTTATAAATGTGGTTTGTGTTAGAATTAAGGTTGCATGTTACATTACTATTTATAAATGTGATTTGTATTAGAATTAAGGTTGTATGGTAGCTTACTATTTATAAATGTGATTTGTGTTAGAATTAAGGTTGTTTGAATTAGCTTACTATTTATAAATGTGATTTGTGTTAAAATTAAGGTTGTATGTTAGCTTACTTTTTATAAATGTGATTTGTGGTAGAATTAAGGTTGTATGTTAGCTTACTATTTATAAATGTAATTTGTGGTAGAATTAAGGTTGTATGTTAGCTTACTATTTATAAATGTGGTTTGTGTTAGAATTAAGGTTGCATGTTACATTACTATTTATAAATGTGATTTGTGTTAGAATTAAGGTTGCATGTTACATTATTATTTATAAATGTGATTTGTGTTAGAGTTTAGGAGGTATGCTCCCTAACTAATTTTACATGTGATTTGATTTGGTTTGGTTTGTTTGTTGTCTATGTCTTATTAACAGCTATGGTCATTTAAGTATGAGCCAGGTTTTTACCTGTGATTTGTGTTAATGTTAAGGATGTTTTCTACCTAACTCATTATACCTGTGATTTGTGATAAAGGATATTAGGTACTTTACATGAACAGTAATACTTAAAATCTGTGTCACCTACGTATATTCGGCAATGTAAATACGGTCATATGTACATCACTAACTAAGTGTCAGTCATACTTACATGGCTGCGGTTCTCATTCCATTATTTGATGCTATTTCCTTCCTGATGTGTTCACTGAAAAATGAAAAAATAAATCAGCAGATAGTTAAGTATCTTTAATTAAGGTTCCACCTGGTAAGTAACATTTTTACTTTAACAGAGTACATGGTTGTGACCTTGAGATTAATTTTGTAATTATGACCTATTTTACCAGTAAAAAAAAAATTAGACACGAAAAGTCAAGGTATAGTCTATAATGAATGAGCAAAATCAGATTGCTGGAATGGCTATCAAAGAAATATAGCAGGACGTGGAAAGAAAGTATGGAAATATTGACTTTTTATCAGTTGTCTATCTTGAAAAACAATCATGTCCTTTATGTTAGTGACAGGTGACACGATAGTATGATATACTGAGAATGTGTTACAGCTATATTTGGACCTAAACTAAAGTGTTCAGAGCACACGCCATTTCAGAGTTTCAAAGTTTTTCGAGTCAGCATGCCACTTTTTTTTTATTAATGAGGTTGATGTCAGCCATCTGCCGAGACCCGTGGTGTGATTGGCTGGAAGTGCAGCCATTTTTTTTGCTAAACCAACCAACACTGCATGTTTCAGTATGGGCTGAAGTCAACCTCATTAAAAAAAGTGGCAGGTTGACTGCGAAAAACTTTGGAACTCAGAAATGGCGTGTGCTTTTGGCGGAAACGGAGTTCATGTCCGCGGAAGGAGATTACTTTTTACGGGCATATAGGAAGTTTTTAAAAGAAAATTATCCATCTTTCAGACGGTACTAAGCATTTTCCCGTAGATAAACTAGAAATGTTGTTTTTGATGCAAGAAAGTGAGGTGGGGTCGGCATTTCGACATTGAGAGCTTTCCTTCCTTAATTGGGGGTTTCATTTTTACCGAAAGTCTATTAACACCCCTAAAACAAGTAAAATCACACTGAACTCCTTAGTTTAGGTCCAAATATAGCTGTAACAAGTTCTCAGGTCCCTGTGTATCATACCATAAAACCACATCTACACCACATTACTACCTCAATACAGTACATCTATACTGTACCACAAAATCACATCTACACCAAATTCCTACACCTCAATACAGTACATCTATACTGTACCACAAAACCACATCTACACCACATTACTACCTCAATACAGTACATCTATACCGTACCACAAAACTACATCTACACCACATTACTACCTCAATACAGTACATCTATACTGTTCCACAAAACCACATCTACACCACATTACTACACCTCAATACAGTACATCTATACCGTACCACAAAACCACATTACTACACCTCAATACGATACATCTATACTATGCAACAAAACCACATCTATTCCCCATTACTACACCTCAATACAGTACATCTATACCGTACCACAAAACCACATTACTACACCTCAATACGGTACATCTATACTATGCAACAAAACCACATCTATTCCACATTACTACACCTCAATACAGTACATCTATACTGTACCACAAACCCACATCTACACCACATTACTACACCTCAATACAGAACATCTATACTGTACCACAAAAC
>NW_018408351.1:558969-560134 GCF_002113885.1 Mizuhopecten yessoensis | reverse complement strand
ATTTTTGTTGACCTTTGTCCATGGAAGGTCCCTGCAAAATTTCATTGAAATTGGTTCAGGGGTTTTGGAGAAGAAGTCGAAAATGTAAATTGTTTACGGACGCACGACGGACGACGGACGACGGACGACGGACAACGACGGACAAAAGGCGATCGCAATAGGTCACTTGAGACTTTGTCTCAGGTGACCTAAAAATTAGACAAAAAAGTCGAGGTATAGTCTATAATGACTGAGCAAAATCAGATTGCTGGAATAACTATCAAAGAAATATAGCAGGACGAGGAAAGAAAGTATGGAAATATTGACTTTTTATCAGTTGTCTATCTTGAAAAACAATCATGTCCTTTATGTTAGTGATAGGTGACACGATAGTATGATATACTGAGAATGTGCTACAGCTATATTTGGACCTAAACTAAAGTGTTCAGAGCACATGCCATTTCAGAGTTTCAAAGTTTTTCGAGTCAGCATGCCCCTTTTTTTTTATTAATGAGGTTGACGTCAGCCGTCTGCCGAGACCTGTGGTGTGATTGGCTGGAACTAACCAACACTGGGCTGACGTCAACCTCATTAACAAAAGTGGCAGGTGGACTGCGAAAAACTTTGGAACTCAGAAATGGCGTGTGCTTTTGGCGGAAACGGAGTTCATGTCCGCGGAAGGAGATTACTTTTTACGTGCATATAGGAAGTTTTTAAAAGAAATTTATCCATCTTTCAGACGGTACTAAGCATTTTCCCGTAGATAAAATAGATAAGAGCTTTCCTCCCTTCTTCTATACATGCTCATTGGGCGTGTCATTTTTACTGAAAGTCTATCAAAACCCTTAAAACAAGTAAAATCACACTGAACTCCTTAGTTTAGGTCCACATATAGCTGTAACAAGCTCTCAAGTCCCTGTGTACCATACCACAAAACCACATCTACACCACATTTCTACACCTCAATACAGTACATCTATATTGTACCACAAAACCACATCTACACCACATTACTACACCTCAATACAGTACATCTATACCGTACCACAAACCCACACCTACACCACATTACTACACCTCAATACANCTCAATACAGTACATCTATACTGTACCACAAAACTACATCTACACCACATTACTACACCTCAATATAGTACATCTATACTGTACCACAAAACCACATTA
>NW_018408351.1:557294-557476 GCF_002113885.1 Mizuhopecten yessoensis | reverse complement strand
CATTACTACACCTCAATACAGTACATCTATACCGTACCACAAACCAACATCTACACCACATTACTACACCTCACTACAGAACATCTATACTGTACCACAAAACTACATCTACACCACATTACTACACCTCAATACATTACATCTATACTGTACCACAAACCCACATCTACACCACATTACAG
>NW_018408351.1:542259-556282 GCF_002113885.1 Mizuhopecten yessoensis | reverse complement strand
TTACTACACCTCAATACAGTACATCTATACTGTACCATCAAACCACATCTACACCACATTACTACACCTGNCTGAAGCAAAAATACGTTTGAATTTCCCGCTTATCATATCAGTAACGCCAGAAAGTTCAAATCCCAGAACAGACGAATTTTCCAGAAGAAATAATATAGTTCCCCGTGTCCTCCTGTTTTTTGCGCATCGATAGATTACATGTATTTGGAAGTGATGCGGCGCTGAACGGACTTGATTGTTTCCTTGGAAACGCTGATGTTTCCATCAACTGGAATATTACGTTATTTTCAGGAGCATATATACTCGGAATTTTTTAATTAAAGTGGTCCTTTCAGTAGGTGATAACAATTTCAAGGACATTCGTTTGAAACAGATTCCATGTCTAATCGGTCAGATTAGCATCACTAGCAGACAACGTTCACAGGGGCTCGGTTTCGTGACTTTGAGTAATGGATGACATCACTGAAGAACCACAACACTTAAAAAGGTATTTAACCTTGTCGATACCCTCGACTTTTACAAGGTTTTATAAATGCTGAATTTTAGTGTTGTGGTTATTCACTGATGTTATGCATAACTCAAAATCTGGAAACCGAGCCCCTGTGTGATGACGTTGACAAACTTGGTAATTTCGTATCTAGAATGGTGCTTACAATAAATTTTTGGTACTTACAGATCTTATAATAAATTTATATTGTCATAATTTGTCAAGTTGCTTTATTTTTTGCAATGACCTTCATTGCTAAATGCTAACAAACCTAAAAAGTTCTCTGACTATAGGCCTATTGATACCAAAAGTATCTGGTGGCTATGTTTGTTTACCTATAGGACACCTGGATCTGTATTTCTACACTGACCTAATCACTGTAAATTGCAGTATACAGTCTCATATACTGGAATTTGGTTTACTAACGACATATAGGTAAATGCAACACAGAATGTAAATATACAAGCATGTTCAATATATAGCTTGCTTTAACTTGTATACAAAGGTAAAAGTGTGATCTGTCAGAAATGCTCAAAACAGTCAACATTATTTTACGAATAAAAATCTGGCCTAAATCACCTTTATGATGGTTGTTTAAAATTATAGAAAAATCAGTTAAATACGAAGAAATGGACTCACTTTTCTGAAGAAACCATAAATTCTTTCTTTGTTTTCAAAAGTTTGTCTCCGAGCATTTGAGTTCTGTGGCGGGTTCTGTGGCGTGGTACGTGGCGCGGCGGGAGTTGGATTTGGAGCAGGGGTGCGGTTAGAGGCTGGGTTGGGATTTGCTGGAGGCATTGGAGTACTTGGTTTTGGAGGGATGAGATCAATTGTGTTTGCCCTAGGTTGTGTAGGAGGTCTAATAACGAAGATTTGAGAATTTTGAGAAGAGCCTTGAGCTGAAGTTGGTGCTGGTCCAGGTGGGCATGTTGGGGTTATGTAGGTATTGTTAACATAGGAATATGGAGGGGGAATGTCTCCATGTCCATCTGAACAAATGAAAAAGGTAGTTTTCAATTCATTTATCAACTTTAGATATTACAGCCCATCAGTACATAAACATGTTAATACATTACATAATACACATTTGCATGACAAACAGCGCACATAGTAATCACTAAACATGTTGTCAATATACACAAAAATATACACGTAGCTGCGGCTCACGTCAATTCTCTCCAACGGCACCTTTGTGGATTTTTATGACACCACAAATAGAAATTGATATTACACTATATCTACACCATTAGGCATATATGCCTAATCTTCTCATCTAACTCACCATTTCATAGCACCTATCCTTTGTTGTTGTCAGGGTAAAGGTACTTCTACAAAGAGTCTGAGGGTGTAGAATTTGAAGTCACAGTCTGTGGGCCTGTGAGAAGCGAGGCTTGGCCAGATTCTGGGCTCAAATTCTACCTCTGAGTGTAGAATTTCTTGACAAACTCACACTTACATAATTCATAATGATGTATTCTTTTTATGTTATTCAACGATATACTTGTATGAAGGAAACCGTTCAATGAAAAAGAATGCTCTGTATGCCTATAAACCTCTTTGTCACCTAATTAGGAAACTTGAGGCCATTGTGATGGCATAGTGGATGATTCTCGAACACCAAAACATCATTAGAATAAAAAAATTTGTTCAAGCGATAAAATTGAATAGAAGTCCTGACCATATTTGGTATACATAATGAAATCACTAATCACAAGACCACATTTTAAACAGAATCAGTGTAAATAACAGAATTGGTGAATTTTGAAACAAGCAAACAATGCGTCCACCTTTAATATTGCACGGTGGCTACACAATGAAGAGATCAGAAACTCTCTGGCAGCCAGCAGATTTTATACAATTTGTTCATTATGATCATGTCCATTCACATGAAATTATCTGACACTCAAAGCTAACAGGAATTATTTCTCCCCAAATGAAATGCCACAACTTGTTATTTGCCACACACCTATATTGTGAATGTTTCTTTTTCTCACATATTTTGTTTGAAAATTGCAGCAAAACAAGAATTTGGTGAAAACGAAAATATCATACCCCAACTATTCAACTATAGTATGACATTATCTGATTGTAGTCACTGTAGATTTCAGACAGATGCCACAATTATTGACGATTCCAATTCAGCATATGTAGCTTGTCCCTGGGGCAGAGAAAACCTCTACAGGGAACTGACCAGATGGACAGAATGACTCTTTTAAGAGTGAGATAGAGGAATCTCAACCTGAAGGGGGAAGATTTGTATGATCAGAAACATGAGGTTTTCGGCTAGTGTTTGGCAACTTTAGGATCTTCTCTGAATGATGAAGTTCATGCCTCTTACCCCACAGGGGTGAATGAGTATTTTTTTCTCACACCATTATTTCTAGGGAAAAGATAAGAAGTCTTTACCTACCAGGGGAAACGACAGCTCACATACGTTATTATTCTGAAAACGTCACCCTTGACTCATCACATTATGCAGCATAAAAAACTAATCTCACATTTTGTACACCTTTGATGTGTGCTTGGTACACAATTACAACATATTTTTATGGTAGGAAAGTGTGGAAGAACATTCAAACCTTCTTCCAGAGCAAAGCCTCAATGCTAAAATTCTAAAATCTTATCCTTGGGTTTTTTAATCGAACAGGGAAGAGAGATTCTATTAGTCTCACACCAGTCCATGGTAAGAGAACAACAGATAAAGTAATTCAAACCAAAAGGGATGAAGTTTCTGTTTTCTTCTAGCTTATTTTGATGTCATAATCGCTCAACCTTGAAGGCCTGAAGTTGGACAAATAAATTTCAATGCACCAGCTGGGCACGGGGAATTGCTGGTCAGGTTGGCAGGAAAGAGATATCCTACACTACCACATTCATTGTGACTGCTGTCTTACATAGTACATAAAGATATTGATTACACCAAATAAGGAGGCATAAAAAAGTATCCAGTGTATGACAAGGAATTAGTAACCGCTGTTACAGAGTATATACCCACTGATTATGTTTGGCGGTGGGTAATATGATGCTGAACCAACAACCTCCTCATAAGATGGCGGTGGCGCTAAGGGGTGGTCGGCCATTGTGTCTTTGTAAAATGAATATCTCTACAATACAAAAGGAAGCCAATTAATAGAAATATACATATTACATGTTTAAAGTCAATCTACCCTGTATCATTCTGAACACACCACTTAAAACTTGAACCAAGTTTTAAAAAGAAAACCAAAAGCCAACAGAACCAATTTCTTCCTCAGAGTTAAAGCTGACAGTGCAAGCTAAAAGGCTTTCAGTCAGCATTTGAAAAAAAAAAGGTTTTATTATTTTCTGGTTTTTGGATAATGTTCCCCACCCTCGATATCCAGGGGTTACGCTCACTTTCACTTGTAGAAAGCGAAAGTGAGCGTTACCCCTGGATATCGAGGATGGATGTTCCCAAGTGACTTTCTCTTCATGATCAGCTATTGTTTCGAGGACCGACATTTTAGTTTGTGCTTGCTTAATTGGTAACAAATATAGGTCTCCTTGGGTATAAAAAGTGCATTACTACTAAAACCGGTTAACATTCCATCTTGCAATTAAATACACTGCGCATCCTGATCGGCTTGCTTTCACACAAGATGGTATTACTAGCGGGATATCTGAAAGGTAGGCATTAGTTGTATGCATTTTTCTTTCAGGGGCGTTTTAATTTTTTTGGGGTGGGGGTGGGGGGATGGGATTATGCGTTGAAAATTTTAATTGGTCGTAAATTTGTACTTTCCTGAAATAAATAATATGTTTGATGTCTTCCATTTCCACATTCTTCAACTGATTTGATGAAAAATGTTGGTTCAAAATCGTCAAAGTGTTCTATTTATTGTAGTGTCACCTTGCGCACACATTGAACAAATGATAACCAGTTTGACAGGTTATATGCTTTTTATACCCAGGGAGACCCATACTCGTTACCAAGCAAGTACATTCTAAATATTGGCGCTTCCTTAGATAACCCCGACAGCCGGAAGAGATAGACACTACATGGGGAACATCTCAAAACCAGAAAAAAAATGAAACTTTCATTTTTTTAATCTTGTTTGAAGAGTTTTAACTTGCACTGCACTTTACAGTTTTCCTGGGTTTTTTCCTTCAATAGTGTGGTGTACATGTGTTTACACATCAATGGCTGGAGACAAAAAAACAACATTTTTTATGTAAAATCTAGAAGCAGTTTCTTAAGACTTGTTAATTCAAACTTCAAAAAGACCTGTGTTATACAGAGAATACTATAAGCAGTTTCGACCATTTGTGACACAGTCACGGTAAACACACATATATAACAGTTGGTAATAGCCATTGTTTATTCATAGATTTAAATCAGTCACATATCAAGTACATGTACAGGTGGTAACAACATCTCATATTAGTACAGTAATATAAACTCATATCTTCTTTGCGTTGTGTCTCAAATCTTCCAGTCAATGTCTCAAACCTTCCAGCTAAGTAAGGTAAGCTGTATCAAATCCATATCTCTCTAGCTTCTAAGACATATACCTAGACACTCTCCCTGGCATATAAGACCTAGCTGTTCCTTCTGCTGGCTAAAACCATACCCTCCTCCCTCACTCTGTCTCGGTGTGCCCCCCTCTGCCCTATCATACCGCTGCTGTCAGTAATTATTAGTCCTACTACTACTATAGTAGTGCTCAACACACTGTCTAAACAAAAAACCAACTGACAGCGCAAATCCGGATTTACTCGGAATGATTCGCGCGCTTCCCATATCCAATACAGAAGTAGAGGTGTTCCGAACAGGGGGTGCATTACGAGAATTGTTATCACATGGGGGGGTGCATTAAGAGAAACTTATCACACGGGTGACCGGAAGTGGTATCAGGAGTGGTCAGAAGTTATCAAATATGCAAAAACACTCATATTTTGAGTAAACATATGATAAATAAGCCTACCTCTACTATACTCCCCTGCTGGTAATTAAGCCTACCTCTACTTTATTCCCCTGCTGGTAATTGAATAGGCCTATCTCTACTTTACTCCCCTGCTGGTAATGATATAAGCCTACCTCTATTATACTCCCCTGCTGGTAATTGTATAAGCCTACCTCTACTATACTCCGCTGCTGGTAATGATATAAGCCTACCTCTACTATACTTCCCTGCTGGTAATGATATAAGCCTACCTCTATTATACTCCCCTGCTGGTAATTGTATAAGCCTACCTCTACTATACTCCCCTGCTGGTAATTAAGCCTACCTCTACTTTATTCCCCTGCTGGTAATTGAATAGGCCTATCTCTACTTTACTCCCCTGCTGGTAATGATATAAGCCTACCTCTACTATACTCCCCTGCTGGTAATTGTATAAGCCTACCTCTACTATACTCCCCTGCTGGNGATATTAGCCTACCTCTACTATACTCCCCTGCTGGTAATGATATAAGCCTACCTCTTCTATACTCCCCTGCTGGGAATTAAATAAGCCTACCTCTACTTTACTCCCCTGCTGGTAATGATATTAGCCTACCTCTACTATACTCCCCTCCTGGTAATTATATAACCCTACCTCTACTATACTCACCTGCTGGTAATGATATAAGCCTACCTCTACTATGCTCCCCTGCTGGTAATTGTATACGCCTACCTCTACTATACCCCCCTGCTGGTAATGATATAAGCCTGCCTCTACTATACTCCCCTGTTGTTAATGATATAAGCCTACCTCTACTATACTCCCCTGCTGGTAATGATATGTAAAAGTGGAAATAATTCGGATACTTAACATTCGATATTTACGATTGACAGTTCACCACGTTTCGTCAATCATCTTGTTGTTTTCACATTCGGAACCTAGTTACGTAACCGGAAGTGTTCCGAGTAGCTTTGCTCGACTATTGCACGTGCAAAGTGCCGTGTTTCTGTCTATATAAAGCGGTGGTTTTGTATAGTTCGTCAGTCAGAAGTAAAGTCCTCGTAAGACTGCCTGACTCACTCTTTTGCTCCTTCTTTCTAAGACTAGTTAGGTAATAATGTAGGGCCAGCAATAATGTTTAGTGTTAGGGTTAGAAAGTAGTCTGTACACATGTCTATATAGAATTTCAACGTAGAGTCCGTCGTCTATGCTTATAGGAGTAGGCCTCGTAGCCACTAGTATTAATGAACGGTGTTGTATAGTGTGAGTAAGGGTGTGAGATATGTTATCGTCTATTGTACTGATATTTCTTCACACTTGTTGTGTTTAATAAAAGATACTGAAGTTTATATCCTTGAGTCTATGTTCATTTGCCATAGTTCATGTTCATCAATTTATAAGACCCCAATGGACCCAAGATCACCGAACCTGGGTGTTGGTTTTAAAGTGGAAAACTGCTCCTTTTACAGATATAAGCCTACCTCTACTAATTATTACTCCCCTGCTGGTAATGATATAAGCCTATACCTCTACTATACTCCCCTGCTGGTAATGCTATAAGCCTACCTCTACTATACTCCCCTGCTGGTAATTGTATAAGCCTACCGTGGTGCTACATTCATCCCCATATCATATCAACATATTTTGTTTGAGTTTGGTAGAGCTCACTTTGTTATACATTGAAAATTATATAGCTGTTCCTAATAAATAGGAACACTGAAGTTGTTATTATACAAGTATATAATCCTCAAAATTTTAACTGTTAATTTCAATCACAACAAATAATTTTACATATATTTTTATAAAAAGATAACATTAATGAGATATATAAAAATATTTGTTATTTTTACTTTCTTGCACTTGAAAGAGGTAAACTGAACAATAAATGTTATCTTTGGTTTTTGATGCTTAAACCTTATGTAGGTGACCTGATGCCATGTCTGCCCTTCGGCTCAAAAACTGCCTAAACAATTGAACATTTACCAAATGCGACTATTATTTTGTAAATTGTAATGTCGTGCAATTCTTTTTTACATGCTGTAAATCGTCGCCCGTATATCATGGTCCAAATATGTAGCATGCAATGTGCAAGTTTTAAACACACAGAGTCAGTATTGAGCCACGTCAATCTTCGAACTTGGGCTTTAGGACTAATATGTGAATCTGATTATAATTATAAAACGCTGGCCCTGGCATGTTTCCGCGTTTTGGCATTTGCGACGTAAGCTTAGCCTACAAAAAACCCTGATAAACTGTCTTCAATAGACATAACTTTCTGATTATCTATTAACATGTTAACAGTAACGTGTTATCTTGAGATAATCAGAGATTTATCAGGAGACTTTTCTGCTTACCTCGACTGGCCAGCCTCTGCACCTTCGTTGCTGTGTTCTTGTTGTTATCACTTCGGGTATTTCAACAGAATGTCGATCGTCCTAATTCCAACCAACCAAATGCCGCATATTTTTAGAACGTGACACCCAAACCCCATCGGAACACCTCGTGTGTGTTCAACTTATCGTTATTACAAGCTACCCGTTATGTAATTATACATTAAAGATGCATGTTCCAGGCTTCCATAGCCTTTTTATATCGGTATGTGTCTGAAACAGTGAATTGCCTCAATAGATATCACTGAATTGACTTACGGAACACCAAATTAAGGGAAATAAACTGTAAATTAGGACGGTGTGAACAAAAATTGGGGCGTGAGGGTTTTGGGCCAAATTGTCTAGCTGTTATTCAAAATTTTGCACAGTTATATTTTCAAAATAATAAATGATGGTTATGATTCAATTACAGATCTATCCATTTTACAATAAGATAAGTATAATTAAAATAGGAGAAATTATTACACCTATCCTCAATTGAACAATATTCCATCTTCCATAATCTGAATGTAGATAGATCTGAGCTAGAATAACGTCGAAAGTAGTTATATGAGTATTATGTAACTCATATGAAATAGATGAAGATGCTATTCATTTAATATGAATATGTCTGCGATATAATGGTAAACGTAGACGATATAAAAACCCGCATATGCTATAAAAATCGTTTGAATACAAGAAATTTGTGAGACATTGGCAACGTTTTGTAATATAAGTGTTGCATTGAATGAAGAACTGGATTCTATCAACCAATGGGCACATCGCTGGAAAATTAACTTCAATACCCAAAACACGAAAGGATTAACTGTATCTAGGAGAAATAGTAATCATCCCCCATTGTCTTTGATAATCTAGTTCTACCAAATAAAATAACTCATAAACACTTACGATTCTTATTAAATACTACGGGAACATCGGGGATCACATTCATGATATTTATAATAAAGCATGTAAACGTTTAAATATATTAAGAATGCTTAAATACAAAGTTGATAGGAAATTATTGGAGACATTATACATTTATCGTGTGTCAAGCCTATTCTAGGGTATGCAGATGTTATCTAAAATAACTGTTTAATTGGTGAAGCTAATCTTCATGAATCAGTTCAAATAGAAGCCATGAAAATCATATTCAGGGTTAAGATATGGTAAATCTCATCGTAAATTATATCTCGAGAAAAATATGAAGACATTGAAAATAGGAAGAAATAAACATAGAATAATTCTGATGTATGAAATAATAAATCACTAAACTCAGGACTTTCTCTACAAGATAATAGAACCATTCATAAATAATAATAATAATAATAATAACCCGTATGGTTTAAGATTTTTTAATGTACCGCAAGCAAAGACTTATATTCATAAGAATAGTTGCTTTCCTGATGCTATGAACTTATGGAATCATCCAGACCCTTCTATAGCAACTGCTAACACACTTGAAATATTTAAACATAAATTACATCATTATTATAAAATGTGAACACCAACTTTCTACAATATAATGGACTAGTAAATGCACTCAAACATTTTCTAAGAAATCATAATGTTTATTTAGAAAAGATCTCTCTGCCAGCTATACCTCAGCTTTTGGAAATATTTTTCAAGAGAAAAAGAGGATCAAAATATTTTTATAACTGTATTATTACTCCAACATTGTTGCCAACTGGGATCAGAAAGTGGAACCAGGAGGTGGACTTTGATAAAGAAAGATGGGCCAAGATATTTAGAGTAGCTTTTTCAGTCACTAATAGTTCAAAATTACAGTGGTTCCAATTTAGAATTATACATCATTTTTTGGTTACAAACACTTTCCTTTATAAAATAAACCTAACTGCTAGCCCTTACTTTATGTAACATGGAACATGAGACAATACTTTATTGTTTATGGGAGTGTCGAGAGGTGCAAAATTTACTTTACTTGGGGGAAATAAAGATTGATGATGATGATGATGATGTAATCATGTGGATAATGAAATTTCAATTCTTATTAAACATTATATCTACAGAACTAGATGCCTCAGCAACTCCCTAAACCTCAATGCACTCATCAATGTTATCAAAGATCATTTCCTGGTTCAAAAAATTGTAAATAACAGTAAAACTGAGCTTATTAAAGAGCGTTTTGAAAAAGGTTGGAGAAAATGAAAACCTCTTTTAGAACTATAGTGATAGTTATTACCAATGTTATCGCTATTAATAACCCTTATATAAACATCACTAACTTATAATTTTGGTTCCAGTTGGCAACTTTGAACACTTATGCATGACCATTTTAACCCTGGGTTCGCCCGATTAGCTCACTATTCCACTCAGTTTTATATCTATATATCACGAAACCATGCCTCTCTGATCTTGTCTCTCCCCTCTCTCACTCTTTCTTCCTTTGCTCTTTTTGCCCGTTCTCTTTCTTTTTCTTCAAATGTGCGTAAACAAATGTGTACATGTATTTACGATGTGTGTTTATGTGTGTGTGTTGGTATGTGTGTGTGTGTGTATGTGAGTGTTTTCTCTTTTAATATGAGTGACAAATATTGACATTATGGATGTGTTTAATCTTGAAATGAAATTGAGGTAATTATTTAAACAATAACTGGTTGTCTGGATGTAATTATTGTTGATATAATTACAAGTGGCCTCCGGTAGATTTGCCAGAGGCCACTTGTAATTATATCAACAATAATTACATCCATACAACCAGGTATTTTTTATATTTACATATTTTTCTTTTTTAAGACATATTCCTACAAAAACCATTTGCCCTGCCTCAAAATACATTTCAGGCGGCCATTTTGTTTGTTTACATATTCCTACACCTGAAACAGGCAGTTGTAATTATAGTCGAGCAGTTGTAATTATAGCCTATATAATTACACTNACTCTCACAAACAAGTGACGTAACAATCAATACCTGCTCCCAAGAGAAGATAACTCTGCAATACGCAAAGACGGAATTGGTTCCCGCCGCGACACTACTCACCAGGGGGCGCGCGTGTACTAGGGGGTTACTCAATCGCAACTTCTCGGCCAATTCCGGCTAGGCGCGGAATCATTGGCCGAGAAGTTGCGATTGGGGGGTTACTACCGATGCCAAGATGGCGGACGAGTGTTTTCAGAACTGGTCGGTACAGAAGCTGAATTGGGGAAACGGAGTGCTACTACCCATGGCAGAAAAAGTGATTTAGTTGAGAGGTAAAACATATTTTATTTCATACTGAATAAAAGCTGCATTTATTGTTGCCTTTCTATCAGTTTCACCCGTCTGCTGTTCGGGTAATCGACTGTCACTGTCGGTGTCATCGAAAGTGAAAGTAAGTTTGGGGACAGTCCGAAATACATAATTATCATATTCGTTTAATTTTTTGATCGGCGTAGATCTCCATTCCTATCAATAATGATTGAGATCAAGGTGTGAAGATAATAGGAAGATTTTAACAGTGCTTCTTTTCCTGGTTTGAACAAGCAGGGGGGAGGGGGGCGGCGGCAACAATCCCACTGTCTTCTTTCTTTTGATGTCCTCCGTCTCGGAATTGACGATTATAAACGTGTTAGGGGATTAACAACAAAATGTGATTAATTTACTTTGAGGGTTTTTGCCATAAGATAAAAGAGTTTTACATCAGGTAAAAACGGCGTTATTTAGTTGTGTATTTGTTGGAACACAGCCAGGATCTATTTGATCACAGGCATATGCATGAAGTTATTTTGAGTAATGTGCAACACCTTATAATTAAGAAAACCATTCAGTGGTAGAATCGTCCCTCTGAATAGCAGTATGCATGAGAAGTGTGTAGGTGAACTATGATGTTCTCATCAAAAGATATCAGTATACAAAAAGATGTATAGAAACACAGGGGCTCCGAGAACAAATTACAGAATATATCTGTTTGGACTGTCTCTGTAGAAATGACATTTTTTAAATTATTTTTTTGTTTCATATAACAGAAATTAAGGAATGAAATTAAATACATGTAGTGTAATAGTAGTATTACAGACCGATTTTTTTTAACTCACTAATTATAGGCTGCATATTTTTGTTTTTATTATTTTTAGATTAAAGGCCTATGAAAGAAATAGGAACTTCAGACAATCTGCTGTTTACCTGCCCGATGCCATTTGTGTGTTCGGCCAATTGTTGGATTTCAGCAATTGATACCAGATCACAAGATTATCCTTCCCAAATTGACTTGGCTGCAGATAGAGGAGTACTTCTTGTACAGATTGACAGGTATTTATAATCGAAAGATTTAAATACAATTGAGTGTCATTGGTCATGTTGCAAGTGAATTTTATTTCATTAAAACATTACACAGCATTCTAATGAGTCATAGTCCTGTAACTCTTAATGTAATGCATCCTTTGTACACTGTATTCCTATTTTCAATTACTTTTTACAATTCATAGATATTAAAATTTCTTATATAAATTTTTAATGAATAGAGCAACCAACACAAGTCAGCCAACAGTTGTAGTAATGTCATGATCATCACACCATGACCAAATCACATGGTCTCACAATGCACAGCTGACCTTTGTAATGTGTAATGTGTTATAAAATTGTAATGTGGAATAAAATTGAAAGTACTAAGCTTAAATGCAGTCATAGGTTGGCAAGCAGACAGTTAGAGCCCTTAATTTCTACCAATCTTTTATAAATATTCATTGTTTCAAAATGACCCAGATTTACTGCAATTCAACTTCAGACTTTTTTTGGTAAAAATCATTTATATCAATACTTTTACAGATTACTGAAGAAGGTGCTCGGGAGTTGGGAGACCCAAACCAAATTCCAAGTGAAAAGTAAAAATAAAATGGGTGGAGGAGAGACAGTCGAGGATTACTGCATCTAGGTTTGGGGAAGTAACACATGCCACCTGTCATTGAAACATGGGGGAACTTTGTGAGAGTCTTGTTTCATCTTGGACTCTTAACACAAAAGCCATTCAGCATGGACAAAATTATGAAAAGAAAGCTTAACCAAATTTGAACAAACAATGATGTTACATGTGAAGAGGGCTGGACTGTTTGCACACCCGAAGTATCCATATCGGGGGGCTTCACCTGATGGAATCAACGATGAAAAGGCTACACTTGAAATAAGATGTCCATTTGTAGGTTGCACATCATTTATCACAACCAGCAAGATGTTTCCGTTTCTTATATATGATGTACTTTGTTGTACATGTATATACATGTACTTTTGTAGACATGCTTGTCCAAAAGATAGAATTTGACACTGAGTACTGTGAATTCAGTCCGTTACCCACATTAAACCTATATTTTGTGAAACATTTCATGACTTACATTGCTTCTCATATGTAAAAAGGTCATGGTCAATATCCTTGTTACTTTCTATAGATTTTTATTGTCAATATTATCATATTTGCTGTAATTTGTACAAAGGGCACTCAAAAATTGTTGAAATGGGGTTCTTATTCGGGTAATAAGACGAGCTTAAGCAGAAAAACGTAATTTCTACTATATATATAATCATGATCATTAGAAAAACTGTGACAAGACAGCATTCAAGTCCCTTGTTTTTTAAAACTTATTTGTGAGCATCAAATCCACGATCACCAGGCGTAAATACCTCCTGAAAAAGGAGGAGGGGTACTTATTGAGTGAGGAGCATTAATTATGGCAAAGATGGTATAAGAAATATCTTAATGGTTGACAACTTCAAGATATATATTCATTTAATATATACATGTACGTGTATCTAAATTTATCTTGCAATAAGCCCAAATCAATGTAGTTTGCAGTCACCAAACATGAAAGTACATTTTTTATGTATTTTACAGTAAAGATTGCTAAAAGTTTTCTCGACTTGGAGACACAAATTAAATTTCAAGCAACCATTATAGAATGAAAGACGAGTGAATAAGAGAAGGTGGGCTTATTTATGTATAGTGTAGTACATGTAGTTTATACTAATGAAACAATATGTCAAGTATATTGACAAGGCATTTTTGTCCACTAAGGGGGCTCTGAAATTAAGAAGTGAGAATCAAATACACTGTATAAATAATTCTTGTTGCAGGAAAATCCAGTCCAGTACTGGACTGCTTTAGCAATGTTACAACAGTTATGAAAGCTTCACATTCCACATTCACCAATGTTATATTGGATCCCTGTACTGACTGCTGTGATTGAACTATCCCCAACAATTTCTTCAGTTTGCAGTTTCATCAATATTGCCTGGTGGCAGCTCCACTTCCTGCTCCACATCACC
>NW_018408351.1:516484-541893 GCF_002113885.1 Mizuhopecten yessoensis | reverse complement strand
AGTATACTGATCTGGAGTCTGGAGTTGAAATCATGAGCACATATTTATGAAACCATTCTCCAGGTTTTGCTCAAACTCAGATTTTGTACTCAAGCCCAATTAATTATTTCTGTGTAAATCACAATTTCCCACTGATTATGAAGAATTGTAGAGAGACTAATCACTTCAAACCAAAAACCGCTTAAAATCAGAAGAGCTTATTCTTGAAATAAGAATGTTAGTTTGAGCACAAAAATGGTTTCATGATTTATCAAAGATATATACACATACCAAACAAATAAGTTTCCTATATATGGATAGTTCCAGTTTTTGGAAGTGCTACATCCTTAAATGATAAAAAGTGTTCAGGGCTTTTAGCTGAATCTTGGCATTTAACAATTTCAGAAGTAAAATAGAATTCTTTTTGAATTTTTGAGTGTCAAAACATAGGTCAAATAAACCTGTCTTTAAAACCAAGGAGTCCAATTTTATTTTAGGGAGTCAAAACATGCTCTTAAATATCAGTCTAGCGTCAACTGAAAGCCCTGGTAACTCTGGCTTATACTTCCTCTCATGTACAGCAAAAAGTGCTCAGTTTCCATAAGTACACTGTGAACAAGTTGCGCGATTTTTCTTGGTAATTTGATTTTTCTATTATTCAGTAATTGTTATTTTAAAAGCAACACAATTGCTATTCGCTAATTTGAAAAGAAGCTGCATGATGCTTGTCACTTTGAAGTGTGGCTGCCCAAGTTGTCATATGCAAAAATAATAAATGACCTTATCAAGTGTCCTGCCCGTTACAAAGTCATTCCTATGTTTCTATGCCAATTAGACATAATTATTTTTATTATGATGTTCATATTCATTGCCATAGCTTATGTGTTCAAAACTTTTATTAAATTTTTGTTATAAATCAGATATTGTTTTTGTTATTTATAGTATGAAATGTAAATCTGGCATAATGATTATGACAATTAGCAAACCAGCATCATCAATTCTAAACTATAACATTCTGATAATATTTTCTTTCTGATTTTGCTGACTGTTATGCGACGCCTGTCATAAGTATCCCGGTGTGTAAACCTCTAACACTGTTCGAGTAGTATTTCCCCCTATCATCCTCGGAATAAATATGGTAGATAGGTAAGCATTTTTTTATGTTGGCAAAATATTGAAACTATGTTTCTATAGAGCAGGATTTCTAACTTTTAACAGTGCATATACTGAATGCCAATAACAACTTTAGGGTAAGCACAATATCTAGGGTAGGCACTGCAAGTGTCCAAGTCTGGTGTTAGGGCCAGAGGAAACTCGGGCTAGTACTGCAGTTTTTATTTGACATACTACTGTATGCTTACATAAATCCTAGACTGTTTGAGGCGAGTATTGAAGCCATGGAAAGGAAATAAATAAATCAACAAATCATTCAGATAGGGAGTAATGAAAGAGCAGAAGCAAAAAGTTTCCTATTTCATACCTAATCATGTTTTTATAATCAGTTTGAACGAAGTGTGCGTTACACACAACATCAGCCGGTGACGGTTTGCCCGATCGCATCTCTTTATGGCGACCCTCCACTTCAGTTCTTCTTTGTCGTACGGGGGCACCC
Source organism: Mizuhopecten yessoensis (assembly GCF_002113885.1). Lineage (NCBI taxonomy): Eukaryota > Metazoa > Mollusca > Bivalvia > Pectinida > Pectinidae > Mizuhopecten > Mizuhopecten yessoensis. The sequence goes on along the minus strand of NW_018408351.1, from coordinate 540,302 downwards.
GTACGTTGCAGTTAACGTTGTAGACCTGACTCTCGGGGAAAGTTGTGTCCTCCACTTCCAGAACATTGTGGTACACGGACCGTAATACACAGCAGTACTTCACCTGTAAGTTCACTATTCATCAGCGACTACAGGCGTCAACGTGAAATTAGGCCGTATACACCCGCGCTCGCGCGTCCTTTTAAAAAGAGCGATACCCCCTAGTACACCCGCGCCCTCTAGGGGACAAGAATGTCGCGGTGGGAACCAATATAGTCGAGCAGTTGTAATTATAGCCTATACACACTTGCCCTCTAACACTGTTGTAATGGGACGGCGCGGGGGCAAATGACATGTAAATATATATACATAATTTCATATGCAGTATGAATGAGTGGTTACTTGTTGAAGATGATGAAGATGATGATGGGGAAGACGATTGTCTATTGGGTGAAACGTATTGATGTACTGGTAATGATGATGATTGTGAAGACGATTGTCTATTGGGTGAAACGTATTGATGTACTGGTAATGATGATGATTGTTTATTGTGTGAGATTGGTTTTGATGCATTGGTAATTATAATTTCATAATGATGATGATGATGATGATGATAATGATGTTTATTGTGTGATATTTGTAGTGATGCATTGGTAATTATAATTTCATAATGATGACGTTGAAGATGATGAGGGTTGATGATTGTTTATGTGTGAGAGGTATTAATGCAATGATGATGATACTGATATTTGTTTATTATGTGAGGCATATTGAGGCAATGATGATGATGATTGTTTATTGTGCTCGATATGCATTGATAATTATATTTGCATGATGATGAAGATGATGATGATGATGAGGGTTGATGCTTGTTTATGTGTGAGAGGAATTAATGCTGCTGATGATGATGATTGTCTACTGTGTGAAATGTATTGATGTACTGGTAATGATGAGGAGGAGGATGTTCATTGTGCGAGATATGTACTGATGCATTGGTAACTATATTTTCATAATGATGAGGATGATGATTGTTTGTGGGTGAGGTGTATTGTAGCAATGATGATGATGATGCATTTACACATCCATATACAGTATTTTGTGTGTGAAAAGAATGTGTGTGCGGAACTTTATGTAATGTAAAAAACTTCGAAAAATAAACAATTATAAAAAAAAATATGTAAAATTCACTCAGATGATGTTTCCCAGATCTTCAGACAATGCAACCCCAGAAAACTTAATTTAATACTATGTCAAATCAGGCAAAAAGCATGTGATATAATTTTGATAAATAATTTGATCACCTGATTCAAGATGGTTGCTTTTCCTGTGGTGCAACTTGTGAAGATGCGGAGCACTTCTTCTTCTTGCCTAATTATTTAGATTATAGACATGAAATTCATGAAATATATAACAGATTGGGGTCTATTGATCTCAATCTACTATCATCTGGTGATAATGAACTTTCGCCTGAAAATATTTTTTTTCATATTATCTAAAGTAAAGAATTATATTACCTGTATCATATTATTACAAGGAATCTCTTATCATTAATAAAGAAAATATGTCAATCTGCTCCTTGTGTGTGAGTTAAGTGTGTGTGGATAGATGCATGGGAATGTGCGTGTGTATGTGTCGCGTCTCTATATGCATGGATGCGGGAGAAAACGTGAATTATAAAACATGTACTATTCATAGAACATCGTTTAATGGCCATACCGGAACAGGAGATGAATAATATAGATTATGCCTAGCTGTTGTCAAATCCTATTGTTGAAAAAAAATGAAACTAAATTAAAGCACAGTGTTAAAAAGTCAATGAAGCGAAAAAATATAGGTCACAGTGACCTACTTTTGTTAAATTGGTGAAGAGCCCTCTATTTTTATCCGTATGATGACTGTCGGAGTCGGAGTAATGAGGCTATTGGCGCGCCGCCTTGTAATCTAAGTAATGCTGTCGTATCAAATATCCTCAATGCTACGTAATAATTATGAATATTTTCACCTATAACACGACAAATAATACGCTGGAACATCATTACAATTCGAGGTGTAACAGGTGCACCCCTGAGTTTCAGGAAGCTGTAAAACTACCAACTATACTTTTATTTTGCAGTCAACCGCTTTCAAAATTACCAAAATATGTTGCCCTTTTACACACTTTACAACTTAATCTGGCAAACAGTTACACAGTTTGGCATGTTCCCACACATTTTCTGTCTTTTTAGAACGTATGAAAAAAGGGAGATAACCCGATCAGAGGTTTACCGTTTATGAAGAGAAGGGCGAGAACTCTGTCGGTCTTGTAATAAACATCCATAATGGTATTAGCCGTGTCCCGTCTACCAATCGATCACCTGTCGGTCGTAACTTTCTCGGACATGCTCCAGCAGACAGAATAAGACAAGATGGTGTCACCAGCTGTGCATGAAGTCCTAGGTCTTCATTGAGATCATCCCAGTGTGTCTGAACCGTATAAGGACACAATAAGTTTACAGTTGAAGCAACATAGATAAATCCGTTTACTGAATCAGAACGGACACGCCTTTATTGATATAGTAATTAAACAACTGGCAGTACAAAACCCGTGCCATGGTAACTTATACTGTAACTGTATCAATTTCCTCTGGCGATTGTTGTTGGTATGGAGATTAACTTAGATACACTTGTAGGAGTTTGGACACTGTCAGGTGGACATTAGCCCGGGGTCGGTTTTGTTATCAGAGATATCCGACAACTTCTACTTTTAGAACCCGTGAGAACGAAGTGGGTGTTTCGCAAATAGTACCGGGACACCCAACCACAAAATGCACTTTTGCCGTAAAAAAAAAGAAATATGAAAAAAAAACCCGGACATAATGAGAAATCGATAAAATAGCTTTCAAGATTTCAAGATTTGTTATTCGCTCCAGACACATTTCGTGTGTAAAAGGAGGTCAATCTTCAGATACATTTGATAATGTAACAAAACGGGGAAACGATACTACCAGACCGGACTTTGAACTCGGGACCTCCGAGCTCTTGAGTGACTCTAACCAAAATAAGTTACCTGTTAGCCGGCGATCTACCCAGTCCAGTTCAAACACATTCCTCCATCCTATTTCTTTGCCTTCATCCCTGAAGACAATACCATTTACAACCCATGTTCGGATTTCCCCTTGCTAGCGTATACCAAGTACTTGCAATAAGGGTTGCAAGTACTTGCAACCTGCATTGACCACAGCACCACTGTAACAGGAGAGAAAAATACACGACCAGTCTTGAAATCGAACCCGGGACCGTCCGAACTACAGAGGGACATTTCAACCAATTGAGTTACCTGATTGCAAACGCCCATTCCACTTTCGAAACCTGTGCTAAGATTTGCGCTAGGTCAATATGAGTAGTAAAGTAGCAGCCTTACTCAAGTTCGGGGTATTATTTTTATAAAGGTATCACACAAAAAATTTGTGATAAATTAGTGCTGAAATTAATTGTGTAAATAATTAATTATTCATGAAAAACTATAATCTTACCATCTATTATTAAATTTATATTTTGAATTGTCCATATCTAACAACTCAAGTGTGACTTAATACAAAACACGTTTATATGACATGTAGACAGAATTTGGCTATATACATGTGGCATTATCCTTAATTGTAATTACTGTATATCCTTTGTGACATTTGAGATAAGTAAGACTCATGTGTGAAGTTTTTATATCCCTAAGTACGTACTCTCTGTAAACTTACTTTCATAACTCATTACTATTGTCCATCAAATTACGCAACATTACGCAACAGGATTAGTGTAATAGCCTTTACCTTGTGGACACTGACCACGGGTAATTGATCTAACAATTAGCGACACCTGTCACTTAAACCTTAGGTACCTTTATTGTACGCACATGTATTTAACTGTAATATGTTGTATTGTAAATCAGTTAGGTTCTAGACTCTGTACGGAACACATCGGGTTTATTTTGGACACTCCAGAATATCCCGCCGTCAAGTCAAAAGTTATCTCTTATTAAATTTCAAACTTAAACTTTAATCAACTCTTACGTCATCATTTCAACAAGACAAAACGTGCAGAAAAACCTTATGTTAATGGCATGCATGGGCTATTTGATTCAGACACATGTGTATATTAGTGTGGAGTCTGGTCGGAAAGTTTATAAAAGCATGTACAACACGCAATAATCTAGTCTTGGGGTCATAGAGATGACTCAGATGGAAAAAAGACAACTGAGATGACACCTTTTTGTTTTCTTTATCTCGAAAAAGAATATACGTTGAACATAATTATGGAGACAAAATGTAAATAAATGTATATTATGGCAAGTATATAGTACAAGTGAGTTTTAATTGTATACATGTAATTATGTACTGTATGACTATATATTTTTATCATTCTTTGATACTGACTACATGTGTTTGAAATGCCACCTGGTATTTTTTATATGTAACAAACACAATCACAAACACACATTCTCAGACATGTGTTTTATAATCCTAACACTGAAGTTAACCAGGAATCTGTTACCAGTACGAATTCCATGACTTCTTAGCAACACACGAACGTACACCAACAAGGCTCAGCTGTTTCACCGACAGACATGCAATTGGTCTACATGTCATTCGAATGACACAAACGCGTGTATGTGTTACTGTGTAACACGAATGAATCACAAACACACGTGTGCATGTCAAAATAAATCGGATAACATGTATACACGTCCATGAGTCATATAACTTGCATGGCATGGCATGGCATGCCTACACATGTGCGGATGTCGAATTACTCGAATGATACAATAACACACGAACATATGTCGAATCATGCAACTGACACACTTACACACGCGCATATAATTGTATCATATCATTCGAATGACACACATATACACATGAGTATGTCAAACACTCGAATGACACAAATATAACGTGCGTTTTTAAAATCACTCTAGTGATGACACCCACACACGTGCGTATGTCAAATTACTAGCATGAAACACAGATACACATGTGTCAAATCACTCGAATGACACACCCGCACACATGCGAATGACACACCTGCACACATGCGAATAATACACCCGCACACATTGGAATGTAAAAAAGTCCATTGAATAACACACCAACACATGAGTACGTCAAATCATTAAAATGACATACATACTCACGTGCGAATGTCAAATCACTCGAATGACGTACGTACACTCGTATGTTAAATCATTAAATGATACCTGCGGACTTGCTGATGATCGTTGTATAATATTACACCCAGAGATACGTCTCTCACTCCTAAGTGACCACACACACACATTCTCCTTCTCACTTTACTTGGCCTGTTTAACATATAATGAAGGCCCAAGTTTTACGAGCATTCCTTAAATTAAGACGACTCGTTAACTTGTACGTTTCTCGTTACTAGTAATAGATAACTATGGCAGTAAAGGTAAACGTCCTGAAATTAAGATTTTCTTCAACTCTCAACTCCAATATTGCTGTCCTATGGAAAATCTTAAGTTAATGAATTTCCGTCTGTTAGGGAATGTTCCAACACTTTGTGGAGCTGGTGTCCGTTAAATGAAGTGCACGTTTCGGATTTGAAATGCTTGATAAAACTGGTTTGCTTCTTTTTATAGCACATACAATGTTTTTGACATTTATGGAGGAAACAACAAGTCGCCAATAAAACATAGAAATCAACACGTGAAATAAAAGCTTAGAGATTTGGTTATGAAGTGCACTGCGTTACTTACAGCATTATTTTTAAAATGAGACAAAATTATAGGATAAACTTTATAAACAGCGTGCTGTCATTTAAACTTAAATGATTGCCTCCTTCGTGTCTTAATCTTGTTTTTGAACGTGCAACGAAATGACCGCCACCGTGTAATATATTTATATATCAAATTACTTCTTCTAATATATGAAAATATTTTTGACTTGAACATTCTTGGATACTGGATTACGTTGAAAGCCCACCCGTATATCAAATAAACAAGTACATGTTAACACAATTTCAAACATTCTCACATGTCATTTTAACCACAACATCTGAACCCGATACAAGTCACATGTACCATAGTTAGATCCCCTCCAGCAAACGTATGGATATCAACAGCCATACACGTGTCACTGTTGTAACATATCACTCTCGTTCACAACAATTCATCTTTATCATATATGTATATATGTCGCTCACAATGACTAACAATGTTAAAATATCTCTATGCTTACATTGATTTTCTTCGTTAACATATATCTCTTGCTCATAATAACTAATCCAATTAACATATCACTCTCGCTAACAATAACCAACCTCGTTAAAAAGTCTCTCTCGCTAACAATAACCAACCTCGTTAACAAGACTATCTCGCTAACAATAGCTAACCTCGTTAACAAATCTCTCGCTAACATTAACTAACCTAGTAATAATATTTCTCTTGCTTACAATAACTAACCTTGTTAACAAGACTCTCTCGCTAACAATGGCTAACCTCGTTAACAAGTCTCTCGCTAACATTAACTAACCTAGTAATAATATCTCTCTTGCTTACNTCTAACAATAAGTAACCTCGTTAACAAGACTCTCTCGCTAACAATAGCTAACCTCGTTAACAAATATCTCGCTAACATTAACTAACCTAGTAATAATATCTCTCTTGCTTACAATAAATAACCTCGTTAACAAGACTCCCTCGCTAACAATAGCTAACCTCGTTAACAAGTCTCTCGCTAATATTAACTAACCTAGTAATAATATCTCTCTTGCTTACAATAGTTAACAATGTTCATATATCTGTCATTCACCATGACTAACCTTGTTGAAATATCCCTTCCGCTCACAATGAATAACCTCGTTAACATATCTCTCTCGCTCACGTTTACTTACTTCGTTGACATATTTCTCTTGTTCACAATAATTAACATTGTTAATATATCACTGTGACTCACAATAACTAACCTCGTTAACAAGTCTCTCTCGCTAACATTAACTAACCTAGTAAACAAAGATATCTCTTGCTCACAATAATTAACATTGTTAGAATATCTCTGTGACTCACAATAACTATAATCTCGTGAACAAGTCTCTCTCGCTAACGTTAACTAACCTATTTAACATATCTCTCTTGCTTACAATAGTTAACAAGTCTCTCTCGCTAGCATTAACTAACCTAGTAAACATATCTCTGTCACTCACAATAAGGAACCATGTTATAAAGTCGCTCTCGCTAACAGCAACTAATTTCCTCATAAACAAATATCTCGCTAGCAGGAAATAACCTCGTTAACATATATCTCTTGCTTACAATAACTTGAACAAAAACCTCCCGCTCACAGACTTACGACATGTTACGGACATAATATCTGCCTTTTTTGTAGTGCCCGTAAACTGTTTTCTTGCATTGGTAGGGCATTGAATATCATACAAATATGAACAGTTATAAAAAAACTAAAAATAACTCTAACAGCAGCACAATAGGGATGTCAAAGTAAGGTATGTATGCTATGGACACATAAATAATTCAGTGTTAGTTAGCATGAAGCTATTTTTTAGCTTTCATAAATCCGTGTCATTCCGACGACCTTCACAAGTACAAAATGCGTCTTTTGGAGGCGATATCCTATTACTGGATGACATCGTATGTTTTCATACCATACCGTCACATTCTTATCTCTCTCGTGTTGTGATCATTGCTGCTGATTCATAGTTTTGTTTCCGTTTTTCTCTCTCTCAGGAAACGTAAGGTTTGCTATAGCAGCTATTGTCAGTTAAACATATACATGTGCTTTTAAACACTCCATCAATGTAACATTAGTCAACATTTTCGAATTATGATTACCTGGGCACGTATTCACGAAACCGTTCTCATGCTCAAACTCAGATTCTCTGCTCAAGCCCAAATGTCTTGTTCCGGCGATAACATTGTTAAAAATGTACAATTTCTCAATGATTTGGAAGAATTTTGGTGAGACTAAAAACCGAATCCAGTTTTCAATATTTACATTTGACATTTTGACGATTCAAGCGAATTACAAAAATACTGGTTTGAACACAGTATCCATGCTTGAGCATGAAAATGGTTTCATGAATACGGGTCCAGTTCTTTACCACTGCACGTTTAGTAATTGCATATGAATGACGGTCATTTAATGGCGAGTAAATTGGTGAATGCTAAAAAGACATTTAAGACATAAAGGCAGCAATCATAAAAAATGTTCACATAGCAAATTGGCACACTTCATAGACAATTAAAAAAACATTTCACATTATTTTTATGACAAATTGTTAACTTGTACTTATTTTAATATTTCCAAAAGATTTTCATACAATAGATAATACGAAATAAGCACAACTTTATCAAAGCATTTCAAATCCTCATCACAAACAGTAATACGCTAGCCAACACAGGTGTGTAAGTTGCAATACAACAATATGCTCACTTACGTCATCGTGCAGGTTACAAAAGTGTAAGGAGCTTGCACGTGCCCTGAATCATGTGACTATATTTGGCAGACAGGTGTTCTTACGACCACTATAAGAAGGGGGTACTTAAACCCGTTAATCCCTCCAAACGACCTCAGACTCTAATAGGCTCAAAAGCTACCGACAGGCCGTCACATTATACGTAACTACTTTAAAGTAGTCGCTATGCGTCACACTCTTCCTCGAACGCCTCTGCAAGTTCGTCTGGGAGTCGGAGCTCCACTTTAAAGTTATTATTCTTTCCTTCCTTGTTGAGTTTCTTCTTGTACACATGGAAAGACGCCGCCAGGGACAGCGCCATTTTCCTGGCAGTCGCGTCGGAATCGCAAAGAACCGCGTGACACTCCGTGGTTTTGGCGCGTGATGAGAGTTCGCTGACGACGATGAAAGTGAAGACTTTCCAAAACTTTATGTCCTGAACACCATATGATATAAAATCTATCGGAACCAGGCCGATGTTGCCGACCTCCTTCACCCTAGAGGCCGCGTGTTCCCTAATCTCGATTCCTTTAGAGGATACCACAACGTATGTCAAGGGAAGCTCCACTTTTTCATTTTCACTTAAATCTTTTTTTAGAGCACCGATCATTCTGTCGACAGGTTTCCTCACATGCTGAAGTCCAAATAATCCTTTAGTAGGCTTCTTGCCGAGATATTTAGCAACAAATACCTGCGGCAACTTCTCAATTTTGATTTCACTTAGTGGTGATTCCTCGGGTTTTTTGCGACTCTTTTTATCTGATTTTGTCAAACGTCTTAATTTCGAAAACACTGACCCTGTAGATTTAATGTTCTTTGAATCTTTTGAATCTACAGACGGCTTCTTATTTGGTGTTGTTTTTGACTTCGAACGAGACACTTCCTGTTTTGTTGTTTTGGCTACCTGTGCTCCTTGTTCAGATTTGGCATCTTTGCTGGTATCACTGGCAGACGATTCGGCGCCGATTGATTCGTTTGTGTCATCGTTCCTGCTATCTTCGTCGTTCTCTTCGTCAGGTATGTCTAAATTCGCCGAAATCTCTAAATCGTCAAGTCGTCCCAACACATCTTCGTAAAATTCTGAATTCAGAGTTTCACCAACTGCGCTATTGTCTTCTATGATGCCTGCCATAGCTTCCGAAGCAGACGACACGGAGCTACTGTCCTCCGCGCCCGACATTTTATTAACTCACAGAAACGTCACAGGCCAGGAATGTTCTCATAACAGTGTAGTCACCCACACATCGATCAGCACGTAATTCGTACTTCTATTGGTCACTCAATGACGTTGTATAGTCAGTAACCCACTAGTTAGTCGATGGCCACACGAGTAACAATTATAAAAGGTAATGGCCGACGTTACCTGTATCAAGAGATCAGAATTCCAGCCGTGTCCCGCCGAGAAAGCCGGTCCAGGTAAACACCGATTACAGGTGTGGCCTTACCTGTGTGTTGTACTACGTGTATAACCGCCCCAGGTAAATGTGGCTCAGGCATGTCAAAAGGAACAGCTCAATAACAATAGTACGTATCGAAAGGCGCGCGCACACACGGCTGACACACTTACTGAGCAAAAAAGACAGTGGACACGCCTGAGAGCGCGCTAGGGTAAACTAGGACAACCCGATCGCACTTTTTACCACCATAACACCTATAAAATCGTCGACTTCACATGTACATAGCCCGTAATTATATGTTTATAATCTGTTAATACCAGGTACCTCGTATAATCCCTTCACCCTACATATAATTCAATAACGCGTGCAAACGTAACCAGAGAGCGAATACATGTCTCTAATAATGTTTTGTAAAATAATTACCATATATTGTACATAAGACCACGGTATTAGATTAGATTATCTGAGTCCGTGATTAGACTAATGTACACTATATGGTAATTATTTTACAAAACATTTCTTTTACCTGTAAAAGATACCACTGTAGCTAGTATAACTGCTAAGGGGAGTTTTATTTCAGATAGTTGTCCTAACTTTATGAAGTGATTCAACATAAACAAGTTTCACTGGTTAAGAGTCGCCAACCGCTTAGAACAAAATGTCAGGTATCGACCTGCTAAAACAAAGATGAAGGGGGCAAATCAGGGGCCATGTGTGAGGATATTTTTGCTGCATTTTAATATCTTTCAACAAAAGATTTTATTTTTAAATTTTTCATACACGAAGAACACACAAGATTATCTTTTATTGTTTTCATTTTTTTCAGATTTGAACAAATAAATCGCTTAATGCTGGCTGTTTCAGGTTTTGTCATGATTTCTTTTCAGCGAATAGGAAATATAAAAACATAAAAGAAAATATTCTAGAGATGTTTTCCTCGATATTTACTTGTAATATGACCAACAGGGACCGCTTACTACTACAATACAAAGCCGTACTTAGTCTCGTTTAACAAGAGTCTGGTTGAACGAGACTAAGCCGTACGATGAGCGGGGCGTTTTAAGATTTCCGATCGTTAACTTTCCCTTTCTTGATAATGAATATCCCGCTTCCCCAACCATCGTTGTTTCAAGAGATTGCTCTGAATATCAAGATTTCTATTATTGATGTCGACTACAGACGGACAAACTTGCGATTATGATCTCAGTGGGAAAGTCGTTTTTCTTTGTGTGATATGAAGCTCGATATTTTTTATTGTGCTTATATGTGTGACTTGTTGTTTCGTTGTCACTGCCACGGTTCTCGACATTGATGTTTACATGACATTATTTTTATTAAGCTTATGTATGCACGGCGGGTGTCGTTATTATAGCAGAACAAGCTTACCCTGAAGGACCATTTGGTCTGATTCTCCATGCACGTTTCTGTGATCTCCATCTTTCCTATATATGATCATATATTGCCCTAGTTTTATTGATTTGGTGCTAAAATTATAGTTTTTTTCTCACATCGTAAGTTATATGTGTAATAACAATCAAATTTAGTCTCTCCATTTGTTCTCCGTTAGAACGCAAATTTTTCAGAAAATAATTCGGAATTTATTTATGCTGCACAAAACTTTAAAACCAATGTTGCATACAACTTTTAAAAACATGTGTATTGTTATGTACTGTTAAAGTTCAGTGCAAGAAGAGAAACTGTATTGATTTTGACTATAATAAACAGTGATATTTTCTTTTCTTTTCTTTTTCTTTTTTTTTGTAATTGTCATTTACATATAGGATCTTACATGAGTTTCAATTTCATATGAGATATATGAAACGAGTCTTAAGAATTTTTAAATTTAGCGAGCCTCTGGCGAGCTGAAATGAAAAACATCGTGACGAGTTTCATCAATTTCATATGAAATGAAAACGAGTATAAAATCCTTTTTATCACAAAGTCAAGATTTGTGGCATTTATTCGTGTAAAACGGCGATTTTCATGCAGCCTTGGAATGTAAAAAGGGGTTATAGACACACCTAACGTTATATGGGAGTTATAGCCACATTTAACGTTATGTGGGGAGTTATACCAACACTTAACGTTATAAGGGGAGTTATAGCCACATTTAACGTTATGTGGGGAGTTGTACCCACACTTAACGTTATAAGGGGATTTATAGTCACATTTAACGTTATAAGGGGGTTTATAGCCATACTTAACATTATATGGGGATTTATAGCCAAATTTAACGTTATGTGGGGAGTTATACCCACACTTAACGTTATAAGGGGAGTTATAGCCACATTTAACGTTTTAAGGGGGTTAATAGCCATACTTATTATACCTCTACTTATTTTACACTATACAAAAGTAACCACATAAACAAGCTATTTCCCCTCTAACTGCATGCCAGGGAAATAGTTCGTCTGGAGGGATGCGATAGTGCGGGAAATTGAGTGACGTCGTGGGCGGGGCCTGACCGAATATTGACTAATCAGCGCAATCGAATTACGTCGGCAATTTCCGGCCAGCGGAGCCGGTACTTTCTGGACCGACCTTCACCTCGCATTGTTGTTGACAGACGACAACAGAAATGGCGACCCCCAGGTTTTCTGTGTTGGACGAGAGCGAGTTGTCGGACATATTGGAGGCAAAAGACAGTTGGAACACAAAAAACAGTACAGGCATCCGTTACATTGCTCTCTAACTACCTCACTGAAAAGGGTTTGGATATCGCGGACATTGAAATTCTCAAGATTTGTTTTTGTTTTGCTAATAAATTGTCCCAACTGTTGAAAATTTGTGGTCTAATAGTATTTAGAATATTGTGAGGGAGTGTTTGTATCGGTAAAATAAAACAGTTGAAGTATGAGTATGAGGGATATAGCAAGTTTATGATCCCCCGAGGCCAGGACTATTTCCCGAGGCGAAATATCCCTCATACCCATACTTTAACTGTTAATTAACGTTATATGGGGATTTATAGCCACACTTAACGTTATAAGGGGAGTTATAGCCACACTAAACGTTATATAGGGGTTTATAGCCATACTTAACGTTATGTGGGGAGTTATAGCCACACCTAACGTTATGTGGGGAGTTATAGCCACACCTAACGTTATGTGGGGAGTTATAGCCACATTTAACGTTATATGGGAAGTTATTGCCACACCTAACGTTATAAGGGGAGTTATAGCCACATTTAACGTTATATGGGAAGTTATTGCCACACCGAACGTTATAAGGGGAGTTATAGCCACATTTATCGCTATAAGGGGAGTTATAGCAACACTTAACGTTATATGAGAAGTTATTGCCACACTTAACGTTTTTTTGGGAGTTATAGCCACATTTAACGTTATAAGGGGAGTTATAGCCACATTTAACGTTTTTTGGGGAGTTATAGCCACATTTAACGTTATAATGGGGTTTATAGCCATACTTAACGTTATATGGGAGTTATACCCACACTAAACGTTATATGGGAAGTTATAGCCACATTTAACGTTTTTTGAGGAGTTATAGCCACATTTAACGTTTTTTGGGGAGTTATAGCCACATTTAACGTTATAAGGAGTACGGAATTTAAGCATCGAAACACAATTAACAGTGTGTCACGCGTAAGATAAGCTTGATCTGGAAACACTATTGTATTACCTACTTGCTAAAAGCACTAGGCTTGCTCGATATCCACAGAAACAATACCTATACATTTTCCATAGCCGAAATACTAGTTGATCAGGCTCCTATATTCTTTCCGAATATAGGTACGGACCTGCATCGTTTGTAATGGATTCCAAAATTCACACTTTTAACCAATGTTTTATTGCCGCCTCATCTAGTTGCTCAACCAAACCATTATCCATTATATCCCATTAAATCAGGGTTACAGACACATTGTGACACTGTATACTTGTGAAGTGGAATAGATTGAATAGGAAATGTGAAGGATTCAAAAGATCTTTTGATCAATCTCGAACATTGTCTCCTCAACGATGCTTCTTCTATCACAACTTTTCACTCGACGCTTTACACTACCATCCCCCCTACCAAACTGAAGTTACGCCTTCGGTCTCTTGTTATAAGAGCTTTCTTTTCCAAGAGAGGCGAATGGCGACATAAGTATATGGTTGTAAAATATTTTTGAGCATATTTTGTGAAAAGCAAAACAAAGGCAAAAATGATATACACGGAGGTTGAAAATGTGAGAATGATTGAGTTCCTGGTTGACAATATTTTTGTTGAGTTCTATAAACCTAGTTTAGCTCTTTAATCTTACAATCAGATATATAGACGATGTGCTGCTCTAAATCACAAGAGCTTTATTCACGACATCGATCGTACATCCCCTCCTGAGCTTGAAATCGATGAAACTTCATTCTCTCCTACATCAGCCGTTTTCATCGATCATTGATTAAAACATGACGAACACCGACAGCTTACCACGAAACTGTACGATAAGCGGGACGATTCCGACTTTTCGATCGTGAACCTTACCTTTCTTGATAGTAACATATATACTTTCCCTATCTATGGTGTTTACATGACGCAGTTGTTCGGCTTCCTGTGAATATGATGAATTCCGTGGTAGATGTCGACTGCTGACGGACACTCTTACAACACAGGGTTTTCAGGGCTGCAGGTTAATGAAGGACGTTGACAAGTTTAATGGTCTCCTTAAGAAACTAACTATTTCTATATGTAACATGGGGGTCGATGTTTCTGATTATGCTCATTAATATGCTTTATTTTGTCGTCGTAGGTTGGAAGAGCGAGGCTATTACTTTAAAGAAAGGGAAAGTAAAGTCGGAAAATCGAAATCGTTATCGAAAAAAATCTTAGCAAGCTGTCACTATCGGTCATGTGGTAAGTAAAGATCAATGTCATTTAGATCGCACCTGGTACAAATCCTTTCCCTCCCATTAATATTGTCGTATCGACCACATTATACATCAGGATTAAGACAACCATAGACATCAAACCTGTCTCAAAAGCCACGCGTTATATATATATATATATATTTTACAGGTATGAAGGTCGTAATATTTATTAATTACTCTATTTTCATATTTTATAAATTTCCTTTGTACATTTATGTAATATTTCTGTAGCAAATGTGATTAAAATATCAAATATTCTTGTCTTTATAATTGGAAATCCAAAACATACCAGGTATGCTAGTCCCAACCGACACTATTCATAATTTATGCCGACTACCCTCTGATCGACAATTTTGCCAGTGCCAGTATTTATGAGCAAGGAAATGGACCCGCCTCGTTTGTACTGGATAAACAACACTATATCAAGTAGAAGAGCATGTAGTGTCCCTGATTTCACCATCACTGTCTATGTTTATTGATGATAATACTAGTTTTACTGTCATAACATGTTAAATTTCCAACCAACCTGAAAGAGAATTTTGGGCCATCGTTCATGGTCAATTTTACCACGTTTTATGTAGACCTCAAGAATATTGAAATGTGTTTTTAAAGATAGAATGTTGGCCATCCTGAAGTACAGACAAACCTGAAAAGTAACAAGACTTTGTCTTCATCCCAGGATCATGTATCTGGCACGTTTGACACAAGTCCTACTAGTTGTCCCATCCCTCTATCATTATCCCACGATCATGTATCCAGCACGTTTGACATAAGTCCTACTAGTTGTCCCATCCCTCTATCATTATACCTATGTTGTAATTGTGTTGGTAAATTCAATAAAATGTTTTTTAAACTAAAAATGTTTTAAATCACAGATTGCAAAAGAAGTAATCCATTCAGTAATCCAGCTTTTATTGACATTCTGCACTGATCTTCACCACCACGTTTCCATGGTTGACTGGTTACACCCACTGGAATGTTAACACTCTGTAACAGGCCACTACAGTAATGTATAATGTCCCTATTTTAAGGATCCCTATATTCTATTGTATTTTTATGTAAATACAGTAGCCTGGTCTCCATTCTGTTTTGATATTACTGTAACACAACTTGTCAGTGTACAACCTTTGACTAGCTAGGTAGCCGAATTGGTTGGAGCAACATTAGTATGATTGGGGTCCAGAGTTCAAATCTTGTTTTGGACCAATCTTTCATTTTTACACTCAGAACAATTTTGCCAATCTTTTGCATCAGTATTATTTTCCCATGAAAGTTCCAAAATGTATGATTTTCTTTTCAGAAATGATTTGTCAAAGCTATAGTCATGGGGAAGTGTTTTCAAGCCTTCTAGTAGTAACATGCATGGGTATCCAAGAGTCATGTTACAAGTCATACTAACCTACATTTTAAAGAATGATATATATTGTACATTGTTTTGTCCTTTCATTTTTTTCATGTTTTCACTTGGATATTTATTCTATTGCACAGCTGAGTTCCATCCAGTAAACAACCGTACTCACCATATTTTTTCTTGTTTTATGAGCTTCTTTTTCCTCCAGACTCGAAGACATGTGTTACATGACTTGTTGATAAAAAGCCTTTTGACATTGCTGTAAGATTATAAATCTATCATTATAATATCACCATCTGCAGTAACCAACAAATAACAAATCTCTGTGTTTACGAAATTTTTCTTCTTTGAGATTTTATTTTAATTGTCACTGTTGAAACTGTACAAGAGTTGAGATTTACAATTGTTTTAATTTAAATATCTACAGTATCTATACAGAGAATACAGCATATACCTCATTCATACATGACAAGCACATTATTACCCTTACCTCGTTCATACTAGACATGAACACTTACACAACTCAATCAGCCAAGCACACATTCATCCCAGACACAAGATTCACGGCCTTTGGGTTTTTTATTCTTGAAGAATTAAATTATTAGCTCAAATGTAAACAATTCCAAGAAACATATCTTTGCCCCCAATCGTATAACCACATATTAAAAGCCCCACCCCCTGGATTAGACAGGTATAAAGCATAGACTAATCCAGTCTAATTAAAACCTTATCCTGATATACGCTCCATTCTGTAAACTACACTCTGCTATGTCGAAGAGCGTAGATTACGGAACAGAGCGTAGATCAAGATATCGTTTTAACCAGACTGTGACTACACAGACATAATATTGGTAGTGGGACAGGTTTCACTTAAACAGCCCTACAATGTTTGGTCCCCACCAAACTCCCTAAAGTAAGTCTAGATTTGAATGATCTACCCGATGACCCTTGTTCTTGGCCCCTCCTGATGCACAAACACCGGACATACGTGATTAGTTAACACATTACACCCTCTTGTAGGTTTTACCTGTGAGCAATACTCCAGAATACAACCTTTTTTATTCAGGGATTAAAATATTCTCTGAAAAGTGATTTATCCAACATTACAAGAACAATAGGGATTTATATTTATTAGAACAAAACAAAATTTGGATTTCATATTTGTAAATCATTACTGCAGTATTTTTTATCTATGGTACATGCAACTGGACCGTTTGTGTCTAGTCTGGTTTGTATTACTGATATTATACATATCCTGCGATAAAATGTACATTATTTTTCTCCTTGTGTAAATGATCATTTCTCTTGTGATACAGTACATCAAGTAATAGGCTCCATCCGTGTAACATAATAAATAATTATTTATCCCCAAATGTTTTATACATGTTAAGATAAATAACGATCTCTCCCCCAATCTTCTATACATGAGTAATTATGACCTTTTTGTGTACAAATAATAAATAGTGTAATGCTTCTTCCATGTGTGTACTTATACAGTACACTTACCTTAACATTATAAATATAAAACATTAACAACTCGGCCCTTGGTGTAATACATCTGTCATCAACCTCTTTGTCAACAACCATGGATAAAAAATAGTCAACAAATACTCTGCTGAATTAATTGCAAAATAATAGGCCTGAATGCATATTTTTTTTTAAATACAAAAAAAATCTCTTTTAAGTCATTGACAGATGACCATGAATATTAACCAAAGGAATATGAATCCAGTACAAAATGATGTTGATCTAGGGTTACATGTTCCTGTATTATAGTGAAGGTTAGATTCCAGCGTACACTGTGTTATCAAATATCAGAATCATTTTCCTTTTATATCTAGGAAACCCAAATATAACACTCCCATACCAGCTCTGTTATTAAATATTCCCTTTCTATATATTGCACATAAAATGTTAGATATCCACATTTTCAATGGATAAGAAAATACTGTGAGTGTCCTGGGTACTCAATCTTGATTATAAGTACATGTTATTAGATCTGAAAAACCTAATTAAGGTGGTATCCTACCTGTACCTAAATGTGGCATACATCTCCTTTTCAAACAAATTCCACACTACTTAACTCTGTTAATGATCTGATCTGGGTCATTGATGAAACATTGGAAAGATTCACAAATTTAAGCCTCGACATAATTCTGTGTTATAAGACAACGAAAATTGAAAAATTCTCAAGTCAAACAATACAACTTACAGGTAGAATGTGCAAGGTATCACGGACACTTAACAAGCAGTCACTAACATTAACAAGAAGTAGTGGGCTCATCTTTAAATGTTTAAGGAGAAAACTAGTTAAGTGTCAACACTGAAATAAGTCAAAACTAATCAGAAAATTGCTAATTAAAATAAACCTTGATTAATCTGAAAATAGCAAATTAACACTGAAATAGTTAATAACCAGCCAGAAAATAGCTGTTACAGTAATATATTAAGTATATATAAAACAAATGTTTATATAAAACAAATGTTCTGACATCTACATGTGTATATTGCATAAATGTGTATTTTCAGATGTTTGCATGATTTGTGTGAGACTTGTAAATTAAGCAGCAGGTAATGGAGTAGTTTATTTAGACAGACCCGGTGTTTCCTTGATACAGAGTATGTGGTGTCAGGGTTATGTCCCCCTTGTATATTTCTATAGCACCACCTGTCACCATTACAAGTAGCTATCACATGGCCACTTCGTACAACGAGTTTTAAATCATTCCGCATCCCCTATACCAAACAGTGTTTCCTTTCATGTACATACAGACACATGGAAACATATCTTTGAAACACAGTGTAACCAGGAGACACAATTGTGGGGATATCAAATTTTGAACAACATCCAAAATCATGATTTACACAATTATCAAAAAAAATCTTTACACAACCATTATTCAACAACCAGCTGTAGTTTTAATCTCTATGGCCTCTATAAAAGAAATTATAAATATTTACCACGTCTGACATCTTTGTAATACTTTATATCGTACCACGAGAAATCTAAATGTCATATAAAGAAATTTCCATATAAATCTGATTTGAATTCATACCGATTATAAAACATTTGATAGAAATTATCATACTGGCATTTTCAACAATATTTGTTCTTTGTATTCAAAATCTTTGTTAAAGTATTGAACACTAATACTGAAACACAAATGTTCCAAACAAGCACCTGCATTTACCTACCAATACAGCAATCAACTTAATGAGCACACTTTTCTCTTTTAAAAAACACCCCCACCCCTATTTTTCTTATAAAAGATGAAGGGCACCCGAACAGTGCCCTCCTCATTGGTCTGTAAGAAATGTTCTTGTTACCAGAGATTCTAAACCAGTGACATAACATCGTCGGACAAGGAGTATCATTTCTCTGCTGATGCACTTGATCATCAGATGGCTGGAGTGAGCAAAAAGAAAACAACCTCAAGTTTCCTAAGATGGCAAAACGAAGGAAATACTTAATGTCACGCCCCCGGTAATGGAAGAATGCATACGATTGTATGCATTTACGTCCACCCTATAAATGTTTTTTTGAGCAGTGTGCTCACTATGCTGAATATGGTACTTGAAAGACAAGCCAGGAGTACTCCTGATTCCTGTCATGTGATGCTACATCTTAACACAACCATTGTAGCAAGGTAGCAAGGTAGCAATCCTTCTGTCACAACTGAACACTTGTAAAGTATCTATATAAACCATACACAGAGCACATTGGGGTGGTGGTGATTTAAAATGACATGATGATAAATCTATAACAGTCGTCCAATGGCCGAGAGGTCCAGATAGAGGACATTTAACCTGTTTATAAAAATCTATAACAAACAAAACAGGTATTCTGACCAATGGCTTCTCTAAACATGCTTTATGTTATGTGATATTTGTCAACCTTTAGTAAATATAGAATCAAACTTTGATGTTTTCCATAACTATATATTATAAATGTTTAAAAAAAAAGCTAAACCATGTAATTACGTGTTATGATAAAAAACTGATTTCCTAAATGTATATTTTATATAAATTAGTTTTCCTACAATAAGATAAGGGTTATGTTTAAATTCTTTGGCCAACCATATATGTTTTTTTATTCTAGTTAATGTTTTTCTATGGTAACACAATACACCAATAGATGGTTTGCATCCTATCCCAATCAAGAAAGGATAAACAATGTTCATTACTCAAGGAATATTAAGATCATGACATTTGTTTCAAACAAGCAACAACACCTACACTTAAAAGTCTCAGGCAGTGAAATACTTATTGCAGTTAAAATGGGACACTGTTTAAACCTGCCACCCTCGTAACTCCACAGGGACCGCCCTCAATGGTTCCTTATGTGGTGACAGGACAAGGCCTTTCCATCTCGACGTTTTTATGAAGGCAAGCATGGTATCATTACGGGAACAAATCACAGTCTAACTCTTATACAAAATCTACAAGTGTATTTTGTATTTCTCAATTTTCACAAGAGTTTTGACATTTGAACACCTATTATTTTTAATGCTTAAAATATTGCAGTAGAATACTATAAACAAATTGATTTTGAATGCAAAGTGAAGCCAACATCATTGTTCACGTAGTAGAGAGACGAGTAGACATCCAAGTTTGACCATGTGATAGTAACAAATTTAAGGCTGTATAAGTTTGTACCCTAGACACTTTTTAAAGAATATCTGATGTGTTCCGTCACTAGCTTCCTATGAAAACACATTTGAATTATTTGAAATTAAAAAGAAAATTAAATAAAAGTTTAGAATAATTATACATTAGAACCCGATCCTTTCACTTCCATACAACCATGTATAGTGAACTACGATGTGTTATGAATTGGACTGACATAATTGCAGTTAAAAAAGTAATGTATAAATCTGAGAATCATTGTACAATGGAATCTCACTAACCCATGCGTATATCACAAAATAAATAGCATGCTCACCAAATCCTGCAGGTGTTATTTTCTCGTTCGGCAGGTGTGTCAATTTTGTTACATATTCTTGGTAAGAAGGTAGCCATTAGACCTTCAGAGTGTTAAATCTACATCATAAATTTCAAATTTACACAAAGTTTTGAAAACAGTCCTACAGATGTCTCTTCTACATCAGGTTAACCGAGAACTTTGTTTGGTAATTGTGAGGTCACATGATCACATACATCAACTGATGTAAGATCATATGACATAACTATCACTTGACCTGTAGGTGAATTATGTAGCACTTTTCAATGTAAGCACATACTGTGTTAAATACCTTGTATGTTTTCTACAGTTTTGTTGACTTATCAAGATGCTACCACTGACGAGACTGTGTTACAGTTCGGACAGTTTCCCAAAAACTGTTGACTAGAGCTTCAATCGAAATCTGACACCTCTGATTGGTTTAGGAGTAGTATCCCATACTGCATCTCAAAATGTGTATGTAAGATGAAGCCTTTCCTCGCATGCAGAGGTTACAATACTCTTTGTTATGCGAGTACTTGAGGATCTCGTCGGAGGACAAACACAGGCTGGGACACCCATTTGTTAAACTCTTGCACTACTTTAGGTGAGAGACAGACAAGTTTGCTGGGCATTGAGATACGAAACCATCACTGCAGTGAGATATGTCTTTAGCCTCCAGGAAATGTTTGGAGACAATTTGTTATGTCATAAAGTATTGTGTAATCTCATATAACACTTGCTGGCAATTTTTCGAAAACGTCATTTTTGCCAGGCTGTGCACTGCCACGTCTCCTTGGTAAAGTAGGGTGTTCTGGACAGCCATTGTTCATTAGAAGCTCTACACAGTCCATTGATCCCGAGCTCTTCGCATACCAAAGAGCATTCCTCCCTTCATGGTCTACCACTTTTACATTAGCACTATACTGTAATACAAAGGAACAGAAATGAGTTGGGAACAAATTTACAACATATAGTATAGAAATGATGGCCACAAGCCGACACCTATGTCACACAGGTTACATTGTCTGCCATAAAGTTACAGAAACTTAAGAAGGTCATGTTATTAGCTACAAAAAAACTTCCTGAGTTCAAATTTATTTGCCAATAGCTGACAAAGTTGCCCATGGGTTAAACGATAGGTTATAGAGTGTACTCTCTCTTAACCCGCACACCCATGGGACCAAATCAATTAAATATTAATATATTGATAAATAATACATAGTAATACTATTCTGGTTTTCAAGTTGTTGTAGATTGTAAAGAGTCTACTTGTACTTGTTGTACATTATCATTGTTGGAACCAAATTCTTCGGCAAGTTCAGGCAAAAATCTGGACTGCAGTCTGTTTTAGACAAAGTGCACTGTAATCTGACCAAGATATTATTGAGGTCCCGTTAACAAGATGTTACTGGGGTCATTTTATCAGGTAACAGCTGACCAAGACATACAGTGGTTCTGCTAGATATAATCCAATAAAGTCACTGAGGGTATGTTAGGTATAACCCGACAAAGATGCCATTTAAATCAATTTGTCAGATATAAACGGAAAGCTGTTGTGTTTCCCAACTAGACACAAAATAAAAAGTTGTATTTACCCAAAGAAGCAGCTGGACATAGACAACATTGCCGAGAGCAGCTGCAATGTGTAGGGCAGTGCGTCCGTCATCCTTACTGTAGGGGGCATTGATGTCTTCCGCTATGCTGTGACCCAGCACCAGTACAATGTTCCTGATGTCCTCCCGTACCAGTGCATCAATCAGTTGCTGCAGGACGAAAGAGATCTCAAATATCACATACAACTGTGTATTATACAATGAAACAAAATGCAGCTTCTACCATGAATGTTTAAAAGAATAGTGGCAAGTTCCCAAAGGTCTCTTTTCTTATATTTATTTCAAGTACATATATCTAATAATGTCAATAGTCCTTTGGGGGTTAACATGATATTTTCCTTCAGTCATATGTCAACAGCATTGTTGGTTCCCATTTTTGTTCTGCTGAATGAAATCATTGGTTGGTTTGCTGCCGTTGTAAGAGATATTTGTTCATGAAACATGATTTTATTAATTCTAGTTTAAGTGGATTATTGCTCAAACTCAATCTGAATGGGCTTCACCAGTCATATTTTGCAGAAAACTCCACAACAACCACCTTCTGGTTGGACAATGATGATATATCTTACTGTTTTAATGTAGTAACAGTGATTTACACACGTCGTTTATATCTGTTACACCTGTAAGCTTACCTGGTTGAGAGAGATATCAAGGTAGGGAGCCGGAGGCAGGTATTCTTTTGTATCATATTTGGCCCGAATCCATCGCTCTTTTTCTTCTCTGAAAGGCAATCACACACGGAAATTGTCAGCCTTTTCATTAACAAATGTTAAGTGGAACAAACCAATGTTAAGCATCATCAATGTCTGCAGAATGTGTTACTGTTGTGGGAGGGAAATGGCTTTGGGCTGGTTTGGGTTCTGGAACCTACCAGGATGAAGAGTGGGCTAATTACATTCTGAAGGCCTTCCTAGATGAATAGAGACTGGTTTAAGTTTTGGAAATTTATCTGGATGAAGTGAAAGTGAGAAACTTAACTGGATGACAAAGAGTTGATTTAGTTCTGGGGACCTACCTGGATGGGAAGGGAGTAGGTTTAATTCTGTACTACTGACAAAGACCTACCTGGATGGGAAGGAAGTAGGTTTAATTCTGTACCACTGACAAAGACCTATCTGGACGGGAAGGGAGTAGGTTTAATTCTGTACTACTGACAAAGACCTACCTGGATGGGAAGGGAGTAGGTTTAATTCTGTACTACTGACAAAGACCTA
>NW_018408351.1:470620-513670 GCF_002113885.1 Mizuhopecten yessoensis | reverse complement strand
TAGATATTAGATGAGGCTTGCTGCAAACTTACTTGGTGCTCCACAATCAGCACATAAATTATTGCCTCGTGTGTTGCGCATGGTGGGTATTGTATCGGGATCTGTGGCAGACATTTTCTTCGTTTTACAGCTCTCGTTCCCCTGTAGAGCTGAGAATATCTGCTGTTCTATTGCTGAGATCCAGTCGTCTCTCTCCTGAAAAACCAACCAAATCCATTCAAGTCACAGATTACTGTTACTATTCCAATGATGTGCATCACTTCTTTGGTGCTTGAGTGGAAAAATGATTTTGAAATAGTTGATCTGTAGCATTACTTGTTTTAGAGTGCTCACTGTCTTATGTTGAGCTAATATAGTGAATTCATCCGGTCATGATTATAATTTAACCTAATCAAGATGGAGACCTACATTTAAATGAAAACACCATTCTTAACAAAAGGCTTATAAAGCATGTCTGTTGTTCAATCTGACTTTTTGTTTAATCAGTAAATATTATTTGAAATGAAATGTTAACACTTTTGAACTCAACCTGGCTTTGAAGCTTAAGTTTTCAGCTTTTGTGTGTGTGAGGCTATTGATAAACAATTTAAAATGATTTCTTCTTGTGTAACAGAACATCAGGTGTAGTTTAGTAGAGTTCTGCATGGTAACACTCCCCAAGGTGTTACTTACCTCATGATTGTTGGCCTCAAAATGCCACTGTTTATTTTCCAGGGACACTATCATAAACTCATAACCATCAGATTCTGAAATGAATCATTAAATCGTGAGATAATTGTTACACTGACATCTTGATGAAGGTCACCTGTGAGATAAATGTTACACTGACATCTTGATGAAGGTCACCTAGGTTTGACACAAGTTTTATTTAACAAATGTGACATAAACACAAATCAACTGGAACAATGGGCAGGACATACATTACATCAGTTTTATCCTGTAACAAGAGGCCCATAGGGCCTGTATCGCTCACCTTGATATCTAAGCAATCATGGCAGAATATTCTCCAAATGAGATCCAAGGGAATATGCCAGACCCCAAGGCCAATCCTTGTAGCATATATATCTGTATTCAATTTTTCATGCCCAGCAATTTTATGTATGGTTATGGGGTGGGGATCTCAACTGTTTCCAAGCTGTGACGCAGAAACTAGGTCCCTGCGGTCGTGGCCAGACATCAGGATCAATTCTAATATCATGACTGCATTTGTCTCTTTTTGCCCAGCATTTGTATATATAGTTTTGGGGTGGGGATTTCAACCGTTTCAAAGTTATGACCCAGGGGTTAAGTCTGCAAGGGTGGGGCAAACCCTGGCGTCAATTCTAATATCATGACTGCATTTGTCTTTTAAGCCCAACAATTGTATATATAGTTTTGGGGTGGGGATCTTGACCATTTCAAAGTTATGACCCAGGGGTTAAGTCTCCAATGGTGGAGCAGTCCCCAAAGCCATCCTGGAAGCATATGTGCATTCGTCTCTTTGTAATCGGCAATTGTCTATATAGTTATAGGGTGGGGATCTCAACTGTTTCCAAGCTGTGACCAAGAAACTAGGTCCCTAGGGGTTCGGTCAGACCCCAGGGTCAATTCTAATATTGTGACTGCATTCGTCTCTTTATGCCCAGCATTTGTATATATAGTTTTTGAGTGGGGATCTCAGCCGTTTTAAAGTTATGGCCCAAGGACTATGTTTCCAAGGGTGGGGCCAGACCCTAGAGCCATCCTGGAAGCAAATGTGCATTCTTCTCTTTATACTCAGCAATTGTATATGTGGTTATATGGTGGGGATCTCAACCATTTCTAGGCAATAACCTTTTTTTGGTTCCACCCCTTAGCCCGGGAGGTCAGCCCGACCATTGGTACAATTTTGAATCCCTGCCTCCCATGAATGCTTCCGACCAAATATGATCGATATCCATGGCTTAGTTTTACAGAAGAAGTCGTTCATAGCAATCTTGCCAAATTGCCCCCTTTTGGCCCTGTCCTCAGCCCCCTGGGGGGTCAGCCCCATCATTTGTACAATTTTGAATCCCCACCACCTAGGGATGCTTCCAGTCTAATATGGTTGATATCCATCACTTAGTTCCAGAGAAGAAGTCGCTTAAAGCAATATAGCGAAATAACCCTTTTTGGCCCCGCCCCTCAGCCCCCTGGGGGGTCAGCCACACCATTTGTACAATTTTGAATCCCCACCACCTAGGAATGCTTCCAGTCTAATATGGTTGATATCCATCACTTAGTTCCAGAGAAGAAGTCGCTTTAAAGCAATATAGCCAAATAACCCTTTTTGGCCCCGCCCCTCAGCCCCCTGGGGGGTCAGCCACACCATTTGTACAATTTTGAATCCCTGCATCCCATGAATGCTTTTGATTAAATATGATTGATATCCAGTGCATAGTTCTACAGAAGAAGTCGTTTATAGCAATCTAGCCAAATTGCCCCCTTTTTGGCCCCGCCCCTCAGCCCCCTGGGGGGTCAGCCCAACCATTTGTACAATTTTGAATCTCCACCACCTAGGGATGCTTCCAGGCAAATATGGTTGATATCCATCTCTTAGTTCCAGAGAAGAAGTCGCTTAAAGCAATATAGCCAAATTGCCCCCTTTTTGCCCCGCCCCTCAGCCCCCTGGGGGTTCAGCCCCACCATTTGTACAATTTTGATTCCCCACCACCTAAGGATGCTTCCAGTCAAATTTAGTTAAATTCCAATCAGTGGTTGCATCCCAGTCAAATTTAGTTAAATTCCAATCAGTGGTTAAGAAGAAGAAGTCGTTTAAAGAAATTGTTGACGGACGGACGACGGACGACGGACGGACGCCACGGTATGGCATAAGCTCACCTTGGTCCTTTGGACCAGGTGAGCTAATAATTACATCCAAGCTAAATATGAAGTCCTGATCAGTAACAATAAACCCGATACTGTTGCTGTCTTGGTGAATACCACATTACTTTGTGATTTAATTATATAATAATAACACTTGTACTACACAGCCCTTCAAAGTTACCTAACCGAGCACAAGGCTCCACATGTGACCTAGCACTACACAACCCTACACACTTACCATCTCCAGCACCAGGCTCCATACTCTTCAGGCCCCCACTTTTAGCCCGCCGATGCCGTTTCTTGACATTGGGTGTATCTAGTTTAGATCCTACACTGCTTCCATTCACTCCCAATTTGGCAAACACTCCGTCTCCATTGGGCAGACCTGTGAAAATTTGGGTATTTCCAGAATTTTGTTTATACTACTTTCTTACAGAATGTCTCTTTCAGGAACTTCACAATTTTATATATAATGAAAGGAGGAGAGGATGGGACGAAATCAGATGATGATGCCATGCTGTATTACCAATGATTATTGACTGTTGAAAATTACACTTAACAATCATTTACTTATTCATACTCATTGTAAAAAGTGCTGGTGCACCTGTGCACACAACTTTTCTGCTCTTTTGAAAAAGATCAAGGGTGCACTTTTAAAAGGCAGTATACCTTAATGCAGTGTCATCTCAATAATCTACCATAAGTGTTCTTTTTTTCACCATAAAATGTGCCTGAACTGGCAAGTGACAAATTGTGTTATCATCAGCAGCCAGTAGAGAATTCCGATTCTTTAAATGCACCTTGTTTACATGTTTGTCAGCATACATGGTATACTTTGTAGAGGGTGGAGATTCATATACATCTGGATACCCTGAAAATGCTACTAAGGGAGATAATCCAGTTATTTCCTCATTCATACTTGGTAAAGGCACAAGAATGACTTCAAATCAAAGGAAAACATATGTTATCTTATAAAAATTACTGCAGTTTTATAGATAGTTTCCCATATACAAACACCTTAAACATTTTATGTAAGGAAGTAAATAGGGGTTAAATGTATATGTACAGAGAAAAGACAGTGAAGTTACTTAAGCATTAAACTGTCTTCTTTGGAAAGTTACTGTCCTATATTTCTCAAAGGATTGCAGACAAATTGAATAATGCGCGTTAGCACGTTATGAGTAATTTGTCTTCAATCCGGTGAGAATTACAGGACAATAACTTTCCAAGAAGGCAGTTTTTCTTATATTTTTAATCTTTTATCTTTTATCGCATTTCAAAGTCAAATTTCGCACTGTCTGTCAATGGGACCTGTTCTTGTGACGTCACGAGTACATGCCAATGTTCCCGGCAAAAAATGATAGTTTGTGGCAGTTAACACAAAATCATCAAAATATTCCACCATGAGGATATTCACCTTTTATACAACTACATCAATTGTTGTGAGTAACATTGATCAATTGGCCTTTTTAATCTGGTAGCAATGTCATTTAGTTACGATGTCACGAACATGTTCTTCATATCACTACACTAATGAGAATTATGTGAGAATTATGATCTGATATCTTTCTATTTTGTTTGGTATGGTTATATAGTGGCAATGCAGAGCAAATGGGAAATATATTATATACGTATAGACATGCTGCTTCAGTTATGATACCAAGATGACATGGAGTTAGGGATGTCAACATATGTCTATGGATGCTGAGAAAGTTAACACATAGAAACAGAATCCTATCTAGGTATGTGTAAATACTGAGAAACTTGCACAACACAGCACAGATATGCATAACATACATGACAGCACAGCACAGGTATATCTATAAATACAGAGGAACGTACACCATACATGCAATATCCATGCATCTCAAAACTAATACAACAACACAAAGAGATTGAAATATAATTTACTTAAACTAGGAAGGAAAGCTAAATATATGTAGATATATAACACCTTTAGATTTTAGTTCAGAGTGTATCAATCTACTATAAATTCATTATGGACTGTGTGTGACTGCAAATAAGCCCCCTTTTGTTACAATTTTGAATTTCAATAGAATGGATAGGGGTGAAAAAACCTGCTGAAAATCTATTGAAATCTTATGAATTTCTTCACCCTCCTAAAGTGTCTGATAAATACTTCCCCAAACCTCCTAGGTACCAGGTATGTACCAGTGTACATATGGGTATGTATATAATATGGTTCATACCTTGATACTTTACAGACTTTGGATAGAATTCAAGTGTCAGACACTTGTTCTTTAATCAAACTTCGTTTATAATGCTTTCATCACATTCATACCTACTCTTTTGAAACAAATCAATTTAATTACCCCCTCCCAAATTTAAGAACAGGAAAGCCTATTTCTCCTCCAGACAATACAAGACACACCTTGTGCTGAATTAGAATTTTCAGAGCTGGAATGATGACGATCTCGCACAATGTCGAATCCAGTCAACATGACGTTTTCTTTGTCCCTTGAACTCTTGCCTGGAAAAAAGGGCCACTTATATTACAACACTGACATGCAAGCTCCCACAAAACACTGATCACACGAAAATAGCCTCAATGGTGAATATCCAGCATGCTCTTAGCTAGTCACTACAGTGAAATCCAGATTGAGATTTGAAAACATTGGTATGTTTATATTTCAACCTTTTACAAAACGTCAACTAAGTCAATTTTCTTTTAAACCCAAGAACGGACAGACCTGCCAAATGCACACACCACATGGGCCAATATTTTTGTTCAAAACTGTTTTTGTATTCTCTGTACGTTTCAGTCTTTAGATCCTTCAATGATGTTCTTTTAAAAGGAAGTTTTGCTAATTAGCACAGTAACTCACTCTGGTTATCTCCCCTTCCCCTATACATAGTAGATGGATACACTTTGCTGACATGTTTCAGGGTTGTCTTCCCTTCCCCTATACACAGCAGATGGATACACTGTTCTGACATTTTTCACGGTTATCTCCCCTTCCCCTATACACAGCAGATGGATACACTGTGCCGCCATGTTTCACGGTTATATCCCCTTCCCCTATACAAAGTAGATGGATACACTTTGATGACATGTTTCACGGTTATCGCCCCTTCCCCTATACATAGTAGATGGATACACTTTGATGACATGTTTCACGGTTATCGCCCCTTCCCCTATACACAGTCGATGGATACACTGTGCTGCCATGTTTCACGGTTATCTCCGCTTCCCCTATACAAAGTAGATGGATACACTTTGCTGACATGTTTCAGGGTTGTCTTCCCTTCCCCTATACAAAGTAGATGGATACACTGTGCCGCCATGTTTCACGGTTATCCCCCCTTCCCCTATACACAGTAGATAGATACACTGTGCTGACATGTTTTACGGATATCTCCCCTTCCCCTTTCCACAGTAGATGGATACACTGTTCTGACATTTTTCACGGTTATCTCCCCTTCCCCTATACAAAGTAGATGGATACACTTTGATGACATGTTTCACGGTTATCTCCCCTTCCCCTATACATAGTAGATGGATACACTGTGCTGACATGTTTTACGGTTATCTCCCCTTCCCCTATACACAGTAGATGGATACACTGTGCTGACATGTAAAACATGTCCTTACGTTAATAAATACACTTGCAATAAAATTACATTCCTTTCATTCTGTTAGTTTTATCCATATATGTATATCATGCTCATTAAATAAACTGATAATATATACAGAAATTTTTAAAACCATGCAGAAATCAAATGAAATCTTACAACACGCAGAATGACACAGATTTAATTGATCAAACATACATATGATGATGACCATAGCTCCACTTGTACTCCACATCATCAGAAGTATATACCAGACAAACATGTAACTGACACTACACAAACAGCACTGCATTACATTCTCTGTATTTTCACAAATTCTCCCTTTTGCCACTTTCAATGAGTCTGACTTTACAGAAGAAGAAGGTTTGGGAGAGTTGTTTTCATTTCATACTGAAAATGATATCTCACTTTTTGTCTTTTTGTGTCTCTTAAATGTTCATATTTTATCAAAAACAGAATTTCTTCTAGACATTGTAATATCAAACAACCCCTGATTTCTGTGTCAAAATGTGTGCCATATTCTAATGACGATAAACCAAAGTTCGCCAATAAGCCAACCCTGGATATTGGAAAAGAGCACTTTCTAAATAAAGGGACATATTGGGAATGTTCATTACTAATTTGATGTACATATATCTCCTAAAACCTAGGCCCCCTGGGTTTATCAGAAGTAATGAACGGTATTACAAAAACAGATGTACCACACAACATTTGTACCACACAACACCAAGACAACACCGTCAGTATAATAAAGATTGCTTGCCTAGCTTACTTTTCAGGCCGTTGGCTGGGTCCTGGTTAGGGTGCTGAGGGGGATAGTTGGGGACTGTCTTCGTTGTTCGTGGCCGCAGACCAGGAATCTTTACTGTCGTATGCATAAGTGATATTTCCTTTTTATGTACATCATCCATGTAGTCCTAAAATAAAACACATCACTCATAAACATCATAAAATATTCTTTTAAATAAAAATAAAATTCAAATTTCAGTCAGAAGTCTCAAATATATTTGATATACAAATGTACTGATACAAACTAATCCAAAATTAACACTAACATAATCTGTTCCCTATTAGGCAACTTCCTTGATAAATCAATATAATCTGGTCTGGGACGTATTTTACAATACACCAATACATTTCTGAATTAAATTACACGATCTTCTAATACAATGAAGATATATAATTTGCTAATTCAAGAAAGTCCACAACTTACGTGAAGACTAGGATGATATGCCAAGCGTGCATCATCAAGTAAAGTAACATATTTCTTCTTCCATTCTTTGTTTAAACCGTGACTCTTCTTGTACAGGTAACCCTAAACAATGCAATGATGACATATTAATACATAACATTCAGACATACTGGCCAATCTTTCAAATCATCCATGGGGCATAAAACAGCAATATCTAAAAACACAAACACCTTTCGATGAGTCTGTCAGACAAAATAAAAGAGTATAATGCCAAAGTTGAAACTGCTCTTTACAATTCATTAACAGAAGTTCAGTAAAAAGCAAGGTGTAGAAAATTCTTATTTCAAAGTAATACATAAGAGTGTGAAAAACATGAAATTGCTTTAATGATAG
Source organism: Mizuhopecten yessoensis (assembly GCF_002113885.1). Lineage (NCBI taxonomy): Eukaryota > Metazoa > Mollusca > Bivalvia > Pectinida > Pectinidae > Mizuhopecten > Mizuhopecten yessoensis. The sequence goes on along the minus strand of NW_018408351.1, from coordinate 505,668 downwards.
GAAGATTTGAGAAGTATGGTAAGTCATTAACCTTTTTTAATACTGTACACATAGTTTGTATAAAAAAAATCCCTACCACATTTTGGGTTTTGTATTAAAATAATAATTCTTTAATAAGAATTATTTAAACACAATATTATATCATTTAGTACCAAACCAAACCAAGAAGATTCTATTTGTAATAAAGACAACAGGATTTGTACCTGTTTGAGAGGTATCACACGGCCGCTGCCCAGCTTTTCCGTCTCTGGTAACGTTTTCACCTTTTCCTCTTCTTTATTCTTCGGCTGTTGAGGAAAACACATATATACTTGGAATGTAAATTAATAGTTCAAGAGTTATCTAGTATGAACAAATGCTTATTAAACATAACTTTTAGAATGATTTTGAATTTGCAGTTTCTTTGAATATAGTGAACCTGTTTACAATGAATAACTTACGAAAAATGGATAAAAATACAGAAAAAGGCATTTACTATTTATCCTAATAATATAACTTTCTAATACACTTCCCCTACAAATCAACACATTGACATGATATTGCGATGTCCCTTTAGTTTATTTATTTCCTTTTTCTTATAATGTCAACAGAGAAATTTACAGTTGCAAACTAGTATATTAGCCATAGCATGTTCCTTTATAAAATTTAATGTTTTTTATCTCATACAATTTCTTCCCTTCACCAAATACATGTTTCCACACAGAATTATATATTTTTAGGCCATTAGAGAAATATTTCAGAGCATCTATTTTATGGTATTTAAATGCATGTTATGATGGCTTTGGATGTATTATCACAATCTTAGCAGTTATTTTTTTTGATATTCAGTATGATAAATAACTTATTTGCTATCCTGACTTCTCCTGTTTATAATTTGAAATTTATTACATTTTTTTGTGTCAATATCTCTATTACACCCACAACAGTTTTTCCAAGGACCCCAGGTAACTTCATAGATTTGATAGTGTTTCCAAATGATGTCTCTTCAATTTGCCATTTGACAAAACAATGAGCTGACATGTTTATCGGAAATAAAACTCTGCCCGACAAGCATCTTATCATTCTTCAACCCACGATAAGGACAACCAGAAACTTAATTACCTCCCCTGATACTTCAGTAGTCTCATTGTTTTAACTGTCCAATAAACAAGAGTGAATTCCCCTGGGTTATGTATGTTGTATACACTAGAATGACCTCCCCTGTTGACCTGATAACCCCTGTGAACTCCTCTGGTTTAGATATGTTGTATACAATAGAGTAACCTTTTTTAATTTTTATTTTGACCTGATATGACCTATGAACTAAAGCGACCTCCCCTAATAAGTCCAGTGAAGTGATATTCATCCTCACCCTAATATAACATGAAGTTATAACTGTAGGAGTTATACATGGTTACGATGTACTTTAAATGTAAGTCAATCATAACCTCTTTACAAATGATAAAACATGCAATTAGCTAATAAGACATTAGCTACATTATTTTTAGTAACACTGGTTATACTTGTATATACTTTGGCTTACCTATCATAAATGACAATTCTGATTACAGTATCAAGAGTAACCAAATAATTATTGGAGATATTGGTAGTATATCCAATAATACAGGGCTCCATACACTTACCCCACCATCATCAGTGTTCAGTAATACAAGATGACAGCGGACATAATGTGTTTACAGTAGATATCGCTCCTACTAATTTAAAGATTATTTCACAACTTGTGTTTTGATCAATGATTGGTCAAAGGATTTTGATCAATCAAATTATAGATATAGTTCAAATACCTTAATGTTTAATAATGTTGGTGAAAAAGGAGTCTGCATTAATGTCATGCAAATTAACACATATATTAATAACCAATGGGTGACAGGATGTGGATGGGGTTGAGGGGTCGTCAAAGTCTGGTCAGGCAACCAAAATTCCATCAAACAATAACAAGATCTTAGCCAATCACAACAGTCAGCAAAGCTTGGAGCTCGTAGAAATACAGGTGTTGGGAAATAAAACCGTACAGGCCAGGAGCACAAAAAGCACACCAACAAGTGGCAGCAAGACTGGAAATCAAATGTGCGAAAATGTGTATGTGGTAAGTGTGCAAAGTAAAACTCCCCACTGAAAACTGTTGTATTAGTATGAAACTAATACAGGTCCTGGTAACGACAGAGCAGAATCATCACAACGACTCTCCCTCTACAGACTCTCACTCTACAGACTCTCACTCTACAGACTCTCCCTCTACACAGACTCTCCCTCTACAGACTCTCACTCTACAGACTCTCACTCTACAGACTCTCACTCTACAGANATCAAAACACTCCAATGGGCAAATCCTTTCACATTATCTGTCTTCAAATATGTTTACAAGTTTAAATTTCAACTCTAGTTTTTACATTTCTTCAGTAGAAAGAATTTGAATATACTTGCCAGACTTCAAGAGCAGATGTTGAGACATGTATGTTTTAAAATATTACTTTTATGTCTTGAATCTTACGTATATTAATCATGCATCAGTACACATATTTTCCAATATGTATCCCTTCATGGGGGGTAACAGACTTCAGTGTATCCTCCTAGAATACCAAACCAACATAGTCCAGATATTATAGATATATCTTGTCACCTGGAAGACATTTCTTAGGTAAAAGTCTGAAAGTTTTCGAAGGTTTACCGTTGAGCTATACAGAGTCTGAGTAAGAACAGTTTGATCACTCTCTTTAGTCTCATACATAACACATTATTGGCTGAATTGTCACTAGTTTGCTTTTTGACCTTCTTAAAGAGAACAGCTATGTCATTCCGAAGACAATACAGCTCTTTACTTTATTTTACATACTTGCATTTAACACAAATGGACAATGCTGACAACTGATATTTTTCCAGGGATACACATAGATAAACAACAGCTAAGACTCAGCTATTTGAACATCAAATGCAAGATCCCACCAAGAGCAGAATTAAACTCACTTCTACCAGAACACAGGCGTTCAAATGTTGTTGACATCAAGGCTGCCATTTACAAGTATCTATCACAGTATGGGAAATATTTTCTATTTCATTTCAGTAATTCAAAAGCATAAAATTAAATCAAATAAGCAAAAACATTTAGAGAACTTTAATCAAAGGTAAAAACAAGTGAATTCCCAGAGATGCATTCAGATAAAATCTAATGGGAGAAAAATCACCAAGGAACAAAACTTTGATTCAAAGGACCTTAACTGTATATACTGGGGCATGAGACCTAATATCAGTATGTAATACCCTATCATCCGAAACAGGTACTCGCATTGTGACAATTGTAGGTAACAGTGTATGATATATGTTTCAGACAAAGGTACACACTGACAAACTGACAGACTCATTGAAAGTCCCTGTGAAAGTGCTGGCGGGGGACAAAAAAGAGCTTATTATACATAATTCCATATCAACAAACATATCTTCTCTATCTACAGTTCACACAGCTACCAGGTGGGAAGAACTACTATGTGATGTGATAGGCTGGAAAGTGTGCCCTAGGGGGAATAACTCTGTTGACCATCTAAAACAGAGATGCAACCAGTTTAGTGAAAATGTCACATATCATTCAGCTAGTAAAAATCTGCAATCAACAAATATCATTCTTTCATCAACAAGGTTCAAAGAAATGGCAGCCAGAATGAGAAATACCATGCCACACATGTTTAAGACCTTGCAAGAGGACAATCATTATGACTGCCAATGTCCTTGTTTTCTGTAAAAGTTTGAGGATGACAGATATTATCATTTCCATTACAAGGTCAATGATTACCAATATCATTGTCCCCTTTAAAAGTTTAAGTGTTACCTATTTCCTTTACAAGGTCTAAGGTTAAACTTCCATCCTTTATAAGATCAATATCACTGTCCCCTTTACAGAATCTGGAGTTAAATACCATTGTCTTCTTTTACTATGTCAAGGATTACCTTGCATTTCCCCCTTAAAAAGGTCAAAAGTTAAACTATCAATATCTCCTTTATAAATCTTCTTTGCATACCAATAACATTTGTTTCAGGGTCAAGGGTTATCAGTGTCCTCGTCTCCTTAACAAGGTAAATAACTAAATATTAAAGAAATGTTCCTGTTATAAACCCATAGTTACTAAGATCCTTATCTTCCTTACATAATAATCCTAGGCTACCAATATCTTTGTTTTCTTTACAAGGTAAATAACAGCATTATCCCCTTTCTAATGTGGAATTACTATTGAATCCTTGAAAAGGTCATTGGGTTCCAATATCTTTGCATTCTATATAATGGTCAAGTTCGGACATTGTTCCTGTGGAAAAATACTCAAATGTAGGGTATGCACTGTTGGATACAGGCTTCTGGTCATTGTGAACGACCATCATCATCTCCTTTATAACGTAAATAGGTGTCAAAAACATTATTCTCTTCATAAGATCAAAGATGAGCTTTCATTGTCTCCATCAAACTTTCGAAGATGTTGAATACTCATATAACTGTTCCCTTTACAAGGGCAGGTGTTTTAATAGCAACATTCCTTTTATAAGGTCACACTGTCTACTGTGTCATTTACAGGGGCAAATGTTTAAATGTCAATGTTTCCCTTAATTGACCAGGGAAACAGCTAGCTTGACCTTGCTCACAAGTTCAAAAACACTAAAATTGTTGTCACATTATTAGAAGAAAGTTTATATATGCTATTGTACCAAAGCTATGGTAATTGTCCCCAACTCTACAAATCATCAAGATTTAGTAAACAGGAAGGTGGACGTTGATGAAAGAGTGGCGTCTCCTGGCAGTGTGTGCCCCCCTGTGCCTTTCTAAAAATTTTGAGAGACCTATAGTCCTTTACTACACAAACAACGATTGTTGATTTTTTGTACATTTACTTTTTTATTCTAATAAACAATTTACAGTTTCATTGTAGGTTGACGTGAAGATTTGTTTACCTTTATGATTGCTTAAGGAAACAAACCTTTGTATCACCCTATCATCAGGGCCATGTTTATTTGTGTATTGCACCACTTCCAAGGCAAACAACTACAAACATCATGGTCTTCTTTTTTAAGTACAGTGTTCCTTATTCATATCAATTTCAATGTTTCTTCTTGATAAGGTCAACTTCCATAATTTCTCTCAGTTAATAGGTCAAGCATCATAAATTGAATGCTGCTATTTACGTGTAACTGATCAATTAAAACACATATGTCAAGTTAAACTGATGCACAGTATTTAAATACATCTACCTATTTATACAGCTAGGTAGACAGGAGCATTAGTACTTGTGTCCAGCTCTCCGTTGGACATTTGACATCAGGGGGAATGATAGTAGAATTGACTCAAAATTTTACAGTATCAAAAGACATGGTTACTGTTCATACCTAAATAACCAAACTAAACACCAAGTCTATGAACTTACAGATCTGACAGTAAACAAAATCATAAACTGGATTGCATCTCTGTTACAAAGAAGCACAACAAAATCATTCAAACAACAGGACTAGCAATCAAGGTACATGTAGCAAACAAAAATATCACTAGCAATCAAGGTAGCAAACAAGAATCATCCACAAAACATGCAGTTAATATTAAAATGAATTAATGTCCAATAATGTTCACCACACATTAAAATAAACACAGATTGCACAGGTGTGTTTCTGTTATAACAACCCAACCAATAGAATCCAAACAGGGACAGAACTGATACAGTAGTAAATATACTATATCTACTATATATCTACTGACTGAAGGTCGTCTGATGTGGAGGCCAGAGTTCAAAGTTTAAATAGGTGAACAGGAGGTTCACTGGTAAAAATAAAATTTGAAATTAAAATCAATAAAATATTCGAAAAAAAAGAAGAAGATCGAAGCAAAAAAAAAAGAATTACACTATCTTTTTTACTTTCTGTTACACATGTTTATATTTCTTAGGAATTAAAGGATCAAATTAAGCTGGATCAAAATCAAGCAATTAAAGAAGTCATTGATAGTAAATGAAACAGTTTAATCCCAACCTCATCCGTAATTATATCACACGAGAGTGGGAATATTTTATCAAATTGAATGTCATATTTCAGTAGATTATATGTAATTTTTCAGATGGGCAAGATATATGCCAATAATATTCTTAATAACGAGATAATTGGACAGAACTGTCAGAACAATGGCTTCACAAAGACATTCAAGGGCATTTGTGGTCACAAGGCAGGCCTATAGATGGATAACTGCCCAGTGGTCAAGGTGACATCTGATTTCACAGGACAGGTGACTGATTTTCATTGGATATGTGCCATAAGGAACTTAATCATGGTAATTTCAAAAGGAAGTAGTCAATAGTGTGTCGTTTTTTCTTGAATCTCTGAGGCCAAGTTGATAAACATTAAGAAAGTCCCTTGAACATACATATTCAAAACCAATCATTTATAATAAGGTGGAACAATTTTTTCCCCATTTTATTGCCTTTATTCCCATATCTGTCCGTTCACACATTCTTTTTCCATTAGCTTGTTATACGCAGATTAGAAGCAGTGACACTGTGTTCAGTTATGAAGAGTTATGATAATATTTATAAGTATTGGGGTTTAACTTTATTTTAACATTAACTGCCCAATCAAAGGAATCCAAACGAAAACAAATACCACAATGTGTTATGTGCTGTAACAACAGAATGAGTCGAAATTGGTTAATAATTATTCCACATCAAACGGGGTAAAAGTCAAAAAGATCCCTTCACAATAAATATCATAATCTATACAGGGAGAAAACAGTCACATGATAATCAGCAGCCAATCAGAATCAGTCACATGACTTTTATCAGCCAATCAGAGAGCCACATGACACCACTGACCACATCCACCAGATCTGCACCTTTGTGTTTTGCTTACATTAAATAGGTTGGAGCGACGCCTATTTTTGCGACTCTGTGTTGGTGTGCTGCTTGGTGTGGGCAAGTCTCTGGCATCAGGCTTATCCTGTAAACGTACACATTGGACGATGGTGTTAGATATGGTCAGTACTACTTCTATACACCACTACAGGTAGCCACTACTCACAGGCTAGCCGAGGTCAGTACTACACGCAAAGCTAGCTACAGGCCGGGTACAATCTGGAAGGTACACGGCTAAAATGTATCCTCAGCTCTACATGTACAGCCAGTTGGCTCTACATGTATAGCCAGTTGGGTAGACAAGATGTGCCTCTTTGCTACAAGCCACCAATATATAGATCCTCCACCAATAGCAAGCTGAATATTATTAATAGAAAAATGCAAGTAAACTACAAGCAAGAAAAGAATGTGTCCATCGCTGTAAGCCAGCTAGAGCTGTTTGGGGTAGCTGTAGAGCGCACCCAGGATTACTGCAAATATCTGATCTCACAAGCTAGTAAGACAGGAATTGTTCTATAGGGTTAATAGATACATCTACTTTAAAAAGTGGTCAATAGGGACTTAAGTACACTTTACAGCTGTAAGTACACACATTCCATAACAGTCTGTGCTGGTGCTGCTGCAGCAGTAGTGAAAAGGAAGTTTCTTTTAGTCTCAGAGATGGAGGGATAATAATTGGATAGAAAACAGAATTGATCCAAAATAAAGCTTGCTTCCATATCATTCTTCTGTCAGGAATATCTCAAAGGACAAAGCTAGTGCTACCATAATTATCACATATCTTGCATTCTTGTTACTTTTGAGATGCAGCTTACCCGGAGTGAGCTTAGTGACAAAGCATGTGAAAAAGAGTTGAAAATGGTTAACAAGAAGTAAAGGTAGATAGTTTTAAGACTTGTCAGGAGATCTGGTAAAGGTAACAGATAGGAAAGCTAACTCCAAAGTGACCGTGTAGGTTACTTCAGCAGGTTGGTGATGTACCTGTAAATTCTAAAAGCATGGTTAAGTCTTCTACTCTTGTTCAGCAAGCATAACACATAGATAACAAAAACAAGACCATTGTATCTGTGACTGCTGAGGAGTTCTGTAAGGCTACACATCAAGAAACAGACACTAATTCCTGAAACATCTCAGTTCTTTCTTTTTAAAATCTGAGTTGAGTTAGGTAGCTAGTAAAATTGACTAGTTTTGCTTTTTGCAGTGTGATACTTTATTTCGACAGCAATCTCTGATACAATGTTCTGGGTTACAGACATTCTATAGGCCACAATGTTAGCACTACCGGAAGTTGTTAGACAATATATTTAACTGAAAATGAAATCTGAAAACAGCTGCAAAAAATATACAATTACAGCAAAATAAACTAAATACTATATAGCATGCTTTCAAATTTTTACATTTTTTTTCCCAATATTTATTGGTTCTAAATCATCATAGCTAGTACCATCTTCTTCTTTTTTAATCTCACAAACCAATTTTTTTCTATAGACTTTTTATAATAAACTTTTGAATCTTGATCAAAGGTTCTTCTATAATACAGGTATATATGCTTTCTTTGACATCAATACAATGGACGCAGAAACCAACAGATGATATATGTGAAACATTCTCTACAATATAGTGTCATCTGTACATAGTCTTAATACTTTAGATTTGTGGTACTCTTGTGTCTATTGAAGACATATATAGTTTGGTAAACACAGCTTGTTGACCAGTACCTACTGATGGTTACAGGACTATACAAAGGTAAGGGCTATATAAGAATAACAACCTGATATATGGATAGGAATGACTAAACTACATATACATCTGTAGTTAAAAACATTAAATAACATCAAATCTTTAAGTCAACCTTAGGAATGATAACATTTAAGGTTAATTAAACCTTAAAAAGCACTCCTATTTTCCCCAACACAGCTGCTAAGGGCATGTATACTATGAGGCTGAAACCTTTGGCTAACTGCAGTGTTTCCAAATGTATGTTATGCCGCAACAGTAAACATACAGCACCCAGAGATTTAAATTTGCATGTGTGTCAAAGTGCGAAGGTGTGAATAATAAGCTGAATAACATGAAATTTAAAAAAGAGGCTTCCCAACTTCAGTGCCTGTCACACTACAAAAAAGTATTTTGCGAAAAAGCAATCTCATCAACAATATAACAATATTCACTGTACACCACAGTACTCAAAACCACCAACATCCACAATGTAAACAAGTGTAAATGTCAGTAAGACCAACAAACAGGCAAGTGTGTGATGCCTATGTTCTGTTCTGCAGCAGTAGTCCACCTAGCTAGAGGCAACATCATGCATACAAAATCAAGTAGGTTGCAAAGGGAGGTAATTCAGTGGCGAAAGGGAGACAATTTGAATTAGCAATATTATCTGGTCAACTATAAAACAGCAAAATACGGTGAGTGAGGGAGTCTTGAGAATAACTAAAACTGCAGAAGAAAGAAACGCTGGAGGTGGATAAAGGGGAATATAGATTATAATGAAGGTACAAAGAATAACTGGAAAATAACAAACATGCACCGAGATACCTGTCATACAAAGATTGGAAACAAAGGCACTAAAGGGAGACAATTCCAGCATCACTCCCAAAAGATGTCCATTTTGTCCGGGGAGCTTTGTGATATTATAACTTACGAGCACAAGACTTGACCGTACCCTTGTCATTCGATTGAGAAGCGGAGTGAATGGACTATTGTCGTGTATGTGTAACTCCATCTTATATCTATCCATTTTCTCCTACACAACCGCAATCCATTGGAGAAAAAAAAGAAAATATAACATACTTCAGTAATTGCAATAAATTTTAAGTATTGATTTATACTTGATTTTGTGAAAATTTATCAAAACATGTCACAGGCTACTTTTTTTTTTTGTCTAATTCAATATAACAGAATAAAAATTCAGACATCCTAAATTTAGTCCTGAATAAAACAACAAATTATTGATAGTCTTAACTTCTTTATCTTATTGAATCTTCAAAAATTATTACGTACAAGGTGATTTCAATAAAATTTTCAATCGGAAATAATTAAATATTTATCTATTAAGTATTATGTACAAGGTGATTTCAATATAATTTTCAATTGGAAATTATGAATACTAATCTTTTAATTTTTCATTCTTGCTTTCAGTTAAGATCTTTTCACACATTATGCACACGAACATTAAATTTCAGTTTTAAACTTGGAGATGAAAATCCAATAATTGGATTATGTGTAAGATGAGGCCCAAACCAGGGTAGATATCCAGCTATATTCCCAGTCCCACATGTATGTATTGAAAATATACAACTACGGTATCTATTACAATATGATGAATGCAGAGTAAGTGAACATTGAGTCTGTAGAATCAAGTTAAAGATATTACGTACAATTATTTAGTTACAGAATGTACACCACCAGACAATTCTTATTTGTGTTCCCCGTCGGATGTTAGTGACTAACTTCACAAATACTGCATTCAAACACTAAAGTCACAATAATGGCAAATTTATACCAAAACTCCCACAAACTGAATCAATCAAGCACCATTCCATGGATGCAATGAGCGATTGTTATTGTATGATGATGATGAAAAAGATGATGGAGGGATAAATATATTATCTCCTTTAAGTATGAAATCCGTTATTGAAACTATATAGCTTTCATCAGTTTAGAACTCAAAATATTTAAGAAAGGTGACAGCAGAAGAAATGATGATACTAAAACTTGTTAAGCAGTTCCAATAAGCCATAGCGATGTGTGAAAAGCTGGGAGGGTAAATATTGCACAATCAAACCCACCGACCTAAAGACTAAATAGCCACTAGCTGGGCAATAGGAGCCATTACATCACTGTGGGATGAACTGTTGTATGGACATCCGATTGAATGGTCAGTAAAGACAGAAAGACAAACTCTGGTTACCCTGACAGGGGGAAATCCAACACCATATCTATGCCTTCTACAGGAAAGTTTATACGTAATCTGTATTATACCTTGATGTCCGAATATATGGACATCAGAATGTCTGGCTGTAAAGGAGAAACAGACACGAAATACAATAGGCTGGGTACCACAGGGTGGAACTATGTACAACCATCCATAGCAATAAAGCTTAGCCTTCATCAGGGTAAGAGTATTGAAAAGGTTTCATCAGAATCTGGTCATATTTAAATAGTATCCAGAAACTGTCAATAAATCAGAGAGCTAATTTGTAAATTCATCATGCAAGGGTTTTGCTCAAATTCAAACTTAGCTGAAGGTTTTTGTATAGTACACATGATTACCATGTTTCATCAAAACTCACTGGATTTTTAAGCAAGTTATCTTGTGGAAACGTTGACTGATAGACAGACAGATGGATGGTTGCCCCCAATACCATAATGTCTTGGATGCACATAGGCCATTACATTTTTATATCTCTTATTGTGAGTCTGCACTTTGTTGAGATTGAGTGATATCATGTCCAGGGCATCCAATAAAAGTATTAATCAGCTGACTTTAACTCACGAAAGACCAGGGCAGTTTGATTGACTAATTATCCAACTCTTACAGACCACGACAGCTTCAGGTCAGTTAAAATTAACATGTCAAGACCAGGGTAGATCTGTAAATCAATGAATACATATTTGTAAATCTAATGTCAGGTGAAAATAGCTATTAGATAAACCACATAGGGTATACATATATAGAAATGTCACCACCGCATGCCTACACTTCTCATTGGTAAGACTTAACAGATCCCTGTCAAAATTATCGATACTTACGCACAAATACATGGGCTCACTATAAACCTACATTTGTTTTATAAGTTATTCCATATGCCCTATGAGATTTGATTTCTTGGCTAAACTCAAACCAGTGTATCACAAGGAAAGGCTCATTATTGACCTAATGTCACCTGATCACTTTGACATCAATCAGAAATTGATGGTCAGTCAGAACTCGGATATCAATCATAATTTGGTAGTCAGTTGGAAAAAAGACATCAGTTCTGAACTTGGTGGTCAGTCTGAACTTGATAGGTAGCTAGATCTTGGTGGTCAATTTGAACTCAAACAACAGTCAGAATGTGGTGGTCAGTCAGTGTTAGTGGAGGATACAGAATGAACCTCTCTCATTAAATGTGCATGGAATGTTTTTTAAATGTATGTGGTTTCGTTTTCAATAATCAATCTGTAAAATTCCTAAAGGAACAAAACATGAAAAGTTCAGGTAATAAGATCATTAACAGTTTATAACTGTGAGTTCAAAAGTAGAGGATGAAGTGATGCGTGACTGAGGGTAGCAGAATTTTCAGGAACTTTACAGTGGAAACTAGGTATGTGACCATGATGTTGACATTTGCGAGGATGAGTGATACATGAATGTCTGATAATGGCTATGTAGGCATGTAATTGTTAGCACATGCTACTGGAAGAAACACTCGGTCATACATTTTATGGTTCAGGTTACCTTGAAAGCTGATTTTATTTTTAATTTCAAATTTTGAAATTAACAGGAAAAAAAAGAATGTTTATCTTTTAAGTCCGAAGTAATAGAGAGAGAAAAAATGAAGAATAAATTTCTTCACATTTTAAGTCCTACATGGTAAACACTCCGGAACAGATGCTCCTTTGTACCACACAGCCCTTTGAACCGGCTGTTGGGACGGACTAGAGTTGTCTCCTCCTACACTAAACTTGTGTATCTACGACTAATACCGTTCCCCAGGTACACAGTCAAACCTGTCTATAATGACCACTGAAAGTATAACAAGGGTCTTAACAGAAAAGGTTGGGGTGGGGGATATTATAAAAGTTACAAATAAAGGGAAATACTTACAGAATTATTCAACTCGTTATATAAAGGTAGTGGGTATAGACAGGTGAACTACACTGGGCAGGTTTGACTGTATATATATATATATATATTTTTGTAATAACATGCATTTGTTAACAGTCTACAGATATGTATTTGTAATAAGCACTATTGCACTATATGAAACCTCAGTTTTAACCACATTGTGACGATTTTTATCCAAAATTACTCGGATTTTACCATTGTATTTTCTTTTTTAATTACCATTTTTAACCTGACTCTTTATATACCCTTAGACATGCACATTACTTAATTAACATATAAAGCTATACAAGTAAAAGCTATCAAATGAAATTAACAATAAAATTCATACTTTTGCTATAAAAATAACACTATGAGGTTGTATTATCTAAATGAAAATTAATACATAGAGTTCTTCAAATATAACATGCATACATCACATTGTATTCTTGTAATTCATTCTTTTATTTCATTTATATGCTAAAAAATTCTTGGGAGAAATTTCTGGTAAACAGTGAAAATTACAAGTTTTCAATACATAGACAAGTTATTAAAAACATAACTGAGGTTAAGTAATGCTAAAGTTAGAAGGCAAAAAATATTGTGTTTATGTGTTCCTGTTCTACACATTTGATCTTTTTTTGTTTCTTTTTCATATCTACATTTCTCCACATTATTTATTTTTCTGTAATTGTGAGTTACAATATAGGATTATATATCAATAAAATATTAAATATTACATAATTCATAGGTTCTAACAAGAAGAATATTTGACTGTTTATCAGTTTGACTACATGACAGTTAGGTTATCATAACAAGGAGATTCTGCTATATATAACAGACAGCTCAGGGAAGGTCTAGTTCTAGGTAAATATAGTCTAAAATTTCTTTTGATTAAGGCAAAAAAACCAGGTTCAATATATCAGACGTCTACATTCTATAATCTTATTTCACTACTGATAAACTACATGTATATAGAAACTAGCATTTATTGATAAAATAGAAAAAACAAAAGAAATTCAAGAACTAAGGTATTGTTTTCATTAATTACTGATATTGTTTACAATATTTATAAAAACTGTCTTGACATAACTTTAAAAATAAATTTATGATACAAAAACGTTTTTTGCAAATGTTTACTTTTCTTCATATAAGATGTAACTTTCCACTCTTTTAAATTCACTGTAGTTATAAAACTGAGCAAGGTTTAACACATCGTAACTCCTGTTAGTAAAAGCTAAAAGTGTTATAAATATATTAGGTACTTTAGCAGACAAAAAACATATTTGAGATACTTTTTAAATCCATTTACACAAGTTTGCAATGAAATGTGGTTTGGGTTTTTATCAAAAAAGAAAATCCATCAAAACTTTAATGTTCTTAGGTCAAAAAAGAAAAATTTCCTGATTTTTTTTCAAATATTAGCATTCAAAGTATATTTTTTAACAAATCTACAGAAGAATTTTTGAAATATTTAATGGTAAGCAAGCATTATCATTTAAAATGTACCTCAAACACTGTATTGACCTTACAACAGGTCGTTAAGGAAAACTAGGTAAATATAACATTACCACAAATATATAACACTTGATATATGGGAGTATATAAATGTACAACACCCTCCTAGGGTTGACATTTTCTTTTACAAAACTTACAGTTAGAAAGGTGTTTTTGAGAAACTTTGAATTTTTCCGACTGAGAATCGGTGTTGATACCGGGTGAGAAGAAAACAGCCTATCAACAGGTCCCTGTAAATAGGAAACAAGCCAAAACGACATGCAGAAATCATAAAACAGCGCAAATAAAATCAATCTTTGACGACTCAAACTAAAACATAATCATCTAAATCATAAGTAACAAAGGAATGTAATTATTGTATGTGGTACACTTCAAATTCATATGTCCTGGCAACTGAAAACATGTCCAGAGATAGGCTACATCATAGCTTTGTTAAATAATTTATTTACATAAATACATCACGAAAGTTTGTTCATTTACCTATATCTTTTCAATGGAGTTCAGAACTTTCAAAATAATTAGTTTTAGAAAGAACTTGCTTTCTAAACAAATGACAAAATTTTGATAAATAAAACTGATTTAAATAAAGAAAATGGAATCTGACTGTGTACCACAATACGTAGCATGAGGGATTCAGTGTTCCGAGACATTTATCAGCACATAAGCGTTTAGACTTCCATCAATGTTAGACACAAGCACAAGTAGTGGGTGCTCAGCAGGCGACGTAGCTCTTGAGTACAGCCGGCCCAAATGTCATCAAGCTGGGTTCCAGGTTTACATTCTTTGGTAAATATATTATTATATTGTTGTATTTTGTTGGGTTTAGAGGATGTGATTTGTTTTAGGAAATACATGATTTAAAATAATGGATATATTTTCAATATAAATTGTTTTGTTTTAGACCAATGAAAAAGGTGAGTGATATTAGCTGCAGAATTGAAATGAATCATGCAAATAGCCAATCAGAATTAAGTAATGTTCCAATTACCATGCCAACATTAGTTTGCATAGGAAAGCAGCTCAAGGCTTGTATCTCTAGAACACTGAATACCATAAATAAACAGGCAGTCCTCGACTACATGCAATAAACAGGCAGTCCTTGACTACATGACATACAATATAATGGCAGTCCTTGACTAAATACAAAACTGCGATCACAGACATCCCTGCAAATCTCACACGTACAGGTTTTCAAACAAAGTAGTATTGTGAAATTTTTCTTCTTCACAATATCAGCAAGATGTCTGGAACAATGTCAGACAATGACTTTAAATTTAAATGCAGGACATTTTTTGTCATAAGTTTGACTTTCCAAGAATGTCAGATTTACTGAGTCTTAAAACATATTTTCTGAGTTAAGTCAACTGTAAGAATAGCTCTATTAAGGTAAAATTCTGTTTATTTTTACACACAAAATCAAAGCCTGGTCCAATTGTTAAAGTAATATGGCAGTGGTACAAAATGTATGAACTGACCATTAATCGTAATCTAAACCTGTATGTTGTGAGATGTACTTTGTTAATTATCATATGCAACAATGACAGACCTGGAGCATGCAGCCAGTATACAATAACATGAGAGTGCAACAAGCTAAGGTAACGAAACTGAAACAAAATAACCAAAGGTCAATCAAAACAACATACATCATAATATTATTACAGAGATTGTAAAAGTTTCAACCCTATCTTAGAGCAGTGAAATTCCCACTGTAGTAAACAAATACAAAAGTCTCCTTTAACCATTTCACCACTGTAGACCATAATGAACTCATCCAGATCAATACATGGTAGAGTCTACTTAAGTTAAAACGGGGTGAAATGATTCATTGTTTATAGAGTTTTAACAGTATTAACAAGGACAAGCTTTAATGAATAATATTTCTAATATTTGTTTATATCCATGAAATGAAAAAAGAACTTTTAACACTGTTTGTTAGCTTGATTGCCTAATGCTTTATTGTTTTAATTAACGGTGATATATTTATAAGGGTTCTCAAGGTCTGGACTAACTACGAAACGTTAAACAGCCTATTACAATGACAAACAGAAGTCATGTCTTCAAGTCATTTTATTAACCCATTTTATCTTTAAATCTTTATAAACTATATACTGACTACGCCCCCAGTGGCAATGCTAAGCTATTGTTGGGGACCTAATATGATATAAGAAGTAGATGAACCAGATTTAGTAATAAATCAATAAGCTGATATAAAAGCAAACTCAAGTATGAAGAAAGGAATGTATGCAAAAGCTATGAATAAAAGTATATTAATCATGATCAAATGTGCTTGTCACTTTATGATGTTTTGCCTTTTAGAGATATACAATGTGTATTTAATGATTAGTGTGATAGATTTTGATTTGATGGATGTCTATACACGTTAAGGTAAGGAAATGAAAACACGATAGCTCAGAACTTACTCACTGGATCAGACTATCAAATATTAGGCCAAATCTGTTAGGCCAATTTCAACAAAGCTTAACCTCTTTCCATAACTTACGACTGCTTGCTTAACCTGTTTATTACAAGTCTGATCACAATATCAATATACAACATAAATTTGACATAAAGACTTGTGTGGCAAACAGATGGGAAACATGTCTGAGACTCCAATATCTCACCTCAAAAACTACAAAGAATCTAATTACAGCATTAAAATATTCTTACTGTGAGATGTGGAGTCAATTGGTTTATCCACCTAAATAATGGGTCTGATTCCACTAGCTACTTTGTATGTAAAGCTATTTTTAATTGACTTAAATCGATTTTTGTAACAAATATTTGCTCAATTACCACTTCACCTCGTCTGTTATAATCTGATGGTACAGTAGACAAAGAACATAATCGACCCAAGGAATTGTCCACAAAAACAGCAGTCACACCCTAGTAATCTAGAGGTATTTGCTTTGTGTAACGAATACTCCGCTGAAACAAAGGATTGTTGAACTCTCACAGTAGGGTAGGTGGTGGCATGTGTATGGCCTAAATATAAAGGTTGCCAGTAACACTGTGCAATACTTCTAGCTGCTATGATGAAAGTGGTCAAGGCAGCCATGTAGTCAAATCAGTTTCCAATGCAAAATGAATGGAGAATGAAAGTAGCACCCTTTTACTCTCAAGGCAGAGCAACAAACAAGGACTTACGCTGAAGGAGTTAGACTTCTGTATGATTGAGGATTTCTTGTTTTTACGAGATGACAGGGGTGTAGAAGGGGGAATATCGTGAAAGTCCACACGATCCTCTTCCTACAATGAAAAAGACAAAAAGGAAAACCATACACAGCATGCAACATGCATTAGTACGTCTGATTGTATCCATTGAATACAGTCAATAACTGTCACTTTCTGGGGGTGTCGGATGATATATCAATCGAATATAAAGAATTAGACAATTGAAAAAACATTACTCAAGAAAGTTTTGAAGTGTTTGTTTAAAACAAATTTTCTTAATTTGTGTATAAAATATAGCATCTGATAAGAGGTTTCCTGATAGAAGCCTACCATCAAAAAGATCTACAGCAAGTACAGCTGCTTGTTTTATCAAAGGTGGTCTGAACATTTCAAGCACATTTCTACACACTGCAATATGTATAGCATTCCATTAAAGTTTTTAGACACATCTATTTTTCCGCCCAGGAGTTAGCCAGTCATTCATTGTACATACACAACAAGGGAAAGACATTAATAGAGAGCCATGTCACGACCAAGTCGGCCCCGACACCTCGCCAGCATCAGTAGCAGCACATACACTGGGCTGTACCAAATCGTGGCTTTAGGTGTACAGGGCCGATCAAAGCTTTACAACATCGTGTTCAACATCAAAAAGTAAAACAATGAAACCAAACAATAAAACAGTGATACTTCTATACACTCAAAAACACTTCCAATTTTTTAAAAGAAATTTATCTTTTTTCAGACTTGCATCTATTTTATGAATTTTTAATCATAATCTACACATGTACAGTTCTGACCAAATAAGAACCATAACTAGATGAAAATAGGAAAGTCTTGTATAGGGCTTCTAAAGAAAGTAAACAGATAAGATAGTAGATTATAATATTCTTTATGACCCGTGGTCAAATAGAACAAAATGGTATGCAGAAACAAGGCCACACACCAGAACATTTGTAGTGTGGGTTTGTTTCAGGTTGGTACTATTCAGTTTCAACCTTTACTTACAGAATGAATCAAATTCAACAGAAAGAAAAGGTTCAATGTCCCTGTTATGCTAGCCTGTTATTTACGAAATAGATATTACCAATACACTGCATAACAATGTCTTAAAATGATTTATTGCAACTGTAATTGTTGGGTGAAACTTTTATTGAAATCTAATTTGAACCCCACAATAACAAATTGGTATTCAACATTTGCCTTTTTTTGATAAAATATAAAATACAGAAAGGAAAAAAAACACCATTTTATTTCAAGCAGAATAGATTTTTTTCATTTCCAACTTGTTGAAATTTTGTACCAATTATATGCTTATGTTGGTATTTTCTTTTTGAAAATAAATTTTGTGGTGAGATTGATGTATATTGGTAGTATAGATTTCAATATAAGTATACGACAGTGGCTCGTATAAGGTCAGTAGGAAGGGTATGGAACAAGTAGACGGCATTTGATATTACCGTAATTATGGTAAAATAATAGCCCCGATTTTGTGTTAACAATATACCTGGATAATTCACGATAAATAACAATGAGATGAAACATCTGGGTATGTATATATAGATTATAATGATAGACAATCCTGTTGAATTAGATGATGAGGAGTTAATCAAGATTCTTAATAGAAGCTACAGTGGTTATATACACATTTCAAAAGCATTATCATTACCGTTTTTTATGATAGGGTTTTCTTTACAGTTTCAAAATATAATTAACTGCTGATGTAAAAAACTAATGATATTTCCCATTGGAGAAAAAACAAACAAACAAAAATGAAAAAAAGAGACGAAAAGTGAATATTAAGTTTTAAGGATCTGGTTCAACATTCTTTACAGTAAAGCATTTATAACACCGACAAGCTTATCGCAAAGCTGACTACAACACCAAATCACTATACAGAACCCTATTCACATCGATCCCAAAAGCACATCCTCATTCCCAAAGCTTCATTCCATCTACATCATTACTGATCTGATTCTCCCTCATCCACTAAAATACTTAGTAATTTTATATCTAATCTTTCTCAAAGATATTATAATGTAATGTGCCTATATTTTTCTTTAAAAGTCCATTAGTAACAGTTGCCAATTACTGAAAAATGTAGCAAATTATATCAATTCAATATCCACTAAATTAAAGTTTTGAGAATTTTTTTTATTATTATTATTTTTTTGCAAATCAATATGTTGTCAAGATTTCAAACAGAAATGTGTGTCTGGAATTAAAAATAATTTTATCCGATAGTTAGAGTGCAGTCAAGGTTGGAGAAGCCAAAACCAGGGTGCACAAGTAAACAATATTGATGGTNTATTGTCAAGATTTCAAACAGAAATGTGTCTGGAAGTAAAAATAATTTTATCGATAGTTAGAGTGCAGTCAAGATTGGAGAAGCCAAAACCAGGGTGCACAAGTAAACAATATTGATGGTAACAAAGTTGATAGTAATCACTCCATGCCCGGTGGAAGCACACACCAAAGTAAGCTTGGTAAGTATGTGATCAAACCATTAGTGGCTATTATCCCACCTTTGTGTGCAGTCTCAGAGCTTATTGTTAACATTAGTTCAAAACATGGAAGGAAAAATCATGGATTTATAGGAGTGATGTGTTATTTGTTTATTAATATCAGACGTGTTGGTTTTGTAATGTGACATAAGTTAACATCAACGTTTCCTAGTCTTAATGTTATATCAACTAACTTCAGAGTAACTAGCTTCAGAATACAAAACCAAAGGTTTGCTGGAGCCAAACCTGTAAATGGAGTTTTATAAATCAGTCAATTCTTAATTAGCCTCTATGACTAAGAGAGCTCCGACCATCCACCTACCTGTTCTTGAGATTCTGTAAGCATCTGCTGCTGTTGTTTGTCCTTTTTCTTTTCAGACTTTTCCTTTTCTTTGGTGCTCTGTCCATCCTTGCTATCCTTCATAGTGGGCTGGACCTGGGAGAGCAGCACAATCGATTTAAAAGCCTGTGCATGATCGTATCATAGTGACTTAATACTTTGTAAATGATCACAACACAGTGATTTAACAGTTGGTATATGATCGCAATGATAATAACATTGTGATTTAACAATTTGTGTATGATCAGAAAACAGAAAAGTTAGTTAACAGTTTGTGCATGATCACAAATTTGAGATTTGCATGTTTACGATCACAATAACGTGATTTTACATTTTTTTTAAATTATCATAACATTGTTAATCACCCCAAAATGATTTAACATTGTGTGTATGACCACAATACTGTGATTTATTCAGTATGCTATTGTAGTATTGTTATTTAAGTGTTGGAAGCCAGATCCTGTGATCACCTGTGCCACACTCTGTTGTCCTGTTGTGTTGTTGGTGGTACCGGTCACCAGCGTGCCGGAACTGGACGTCGACTGACTGCTTGTGCTATGGGTATCATAGGGTTTAGAGGGCACCGCCTGTGTGATGAAGAAGTGGCGCTGGGCATGAACTGGCGTGCTCGGGACATTCGGAATCGTCAGTGGGATAGTGGGATACCTTGTCTGCACTATCTTCTGGCACGCTGAAACAGTAACACAATTGTAGAGCTTTGAGCTTTGAGAGCTAAAATTTTACTTATATTTCCCGAGATTTTCTGTAAATCTGTGATACTGTTTTTACAGAATATCACTAGAACTGTAGGAGGACTATGCCTGAGCTTTGATTGTAACAGACCAATACCATTCACAATGAGAAATAAATTGCATAGTTTGCAACTGCTTTGTGTACAGATAAAGTATACAATTTTCATTGAAATATAACAGGTACTAAGTTCAAAAAGGTCAAGGTTTTATAAGAATCTGATCAGCTATCTGGACATGGATACTGGTGCTGTCAAGGTTTTATAAGAATCTGATCAGCTATCTGGACATGGATACTGGTGCTGTCCTGGTTTTATAAGAATCTGATCAGCTATCTGGACATGGATACTGATGCTGTCAAGGTTTTATAAGAATCTGATCAGCTATCTGGACATGGATACTGATGCTGTCAAGGTTTTATAAGAATCTGATCAGCTATCTGGACATGGATACTGATGCTGTCAAGGTTTTATAAGAATCTGATCAGCTATCTGGACATGGATACTGATGCTGTCAAGGTTTTATAAGAATCTGATCAGCTATCTGGACATGGATACTGATGCTGTCAAGGTTTTATAAGAATCTGATCAGCTATCTGGACATGGATACTGATGCTGTCAAGGTTTTATAAGAATCTGATCAGCTATCTGGACATGGATACTGATGCTGTCAAGGTTTTATAAGAATCTGATCAGCTATCTGGACATGGATACTGATGCTGTCAAGGTTTTATAAGAATCTGATCAGCTATCTGGACATGGATACTGATGCTGTCAAGGTTTTATAAGAATCTGATCAGCTATCTGGACATGGATACTGATGCTGTCAAGGTTTTATAAGAATCTGATCAGCTATCTGGACATGGATACTGATGCTGTCAAGGTTTTATAAGAATCTGATCAGCTATCTGGACATGGATACTGATGCTGTCAAGGTTTTATAAGAATCTGATCAGCTATCTGGACATGGATACTGATGCTGTCAAGGTTTTATAAGAATCTGATCAGCTATCTGGACATGGATACTGATGCTGTCAAGGTTTTATAAGAATCTGATCAGCTATCTGGACATGGATACTGATGCTGTCAAGGTTTTATAAGAATCTGATCAGCTATCTGGACATGGATACTGATGCTGTCAAGGTTTTATAAGAATCTGATCAGCTATCTGGACATGGATACTGATGCTGTCAAGGTTTTATAAGAATCTGATCAGCTATCTGGACATGGATACTGATGCTGTCAAGGTTTTATAAGAATCTGATCAGCTATCTGGACATGGATACTGATGCTGTCAAGGTTTTATAAGAATCTGATCAGCTATCTGGACATGGATACTGATGCTGTCAAGGTTTTATAAGAATCTGATCAGCTATCTGGACATGGATACTGATGCTGTCAAGGTTTTATAAGAATCTGATCAGCTATCTGGACATGGATACTGATGCTGTCAAGGTTTTATAAGAATCTGATCAGCTATCTGGACATGGATACTGATGCTGTCAAGGTTTTATAAGAATCTGATCAGCTATCTGGACATTGATACTGATGCTGTCAAGGTTTTATAAGAATCTGATCAGCTATCTGGACATGGATACTGGTGCTGTCCAGGTTTTATAAGAATCTGATCAGCTATCTGGACATGGTTACTGGTGCTGTCCAGGTTTTATAAGAATCTGATCAGCTATCTGGACATGGATACTGGTGCTGTCAAGGTTTTATAAGAATCTGATCAGCCATCTGGACATGGATACTGATGCTGAATCGTTATAAACGATGTAGCATATTATAATTAAGATGTTCTTGTGCTATCCTTGACAATTTTATTGCACCTATAACTGTTATTTTTCAATTTATGTTTGGTGAACATGTCTTGACTAGTTCACCAATTTGACAAGGACTTGAAATTTTCAAAAAAAAAATCATTTGTTTTAATACACAAGTGTTATGCTCTGCATTCATAACTGCTAAAGTCGCTATACTTGAGCAACTAATGTAACAGTACTAGATAAACACAGTGACGACTTCAGGGTATTTTCGTATTACTTGGAATGTGGCAATTCCTCCAAGAGAAACATTTTCGAGAAATCAATGTAAGGAAAAGAATTAATACCATCCTGAAACACTCGTTCCACATTGAGTCCATAGGTGGCACAGGTTTCGTAGTATGAGGACCGTTTGAGATCGTTAGCAAGTTTTCTGGCTCTCGTATCATCGATCACCCGCGGATTGCTTTCGCTAATAGAATCTGTAAGTAAAATAAAATATTTTTATATAATCATGATTTCTATTTAAAAGACACCAGGTCATTGACAGCAAGAAAAAATGTGCTGCTCCTTTACTAGGGAAAAGTGAATTGTTTAAAATAACTAAAGGAAATGCAAAAAAAAAATATTGATCTTTTCCTTTCTATTTTAAAGTATTAATTAAGTTACCACAATACTTTGTTTAGAGTACAGCAGATAGAATGGTTCAGTTGCATACTTATCAAGGTTAAGGAATTTTCTGTGTCTATCTCATGAACATAATATTGTTGAAGTTAAAATATAAAGTCCAAAAAAAACCATTGCTGCATCTTAGATTCAAATCACTTCATAATTGAAGATAATACAAGCACTTATTCCGACAAAAGCAACAGAGAGGGAGGTCTGGAAAAAATCAGTTCAGCTGTATAGAATAATCTGGGTTTTTTTCATTAGATGATTCAGAAGAAAATTTACAGAGTTATCCACTCCTTGTATTTTCCCAGGTGCCAATTCTCCTGACCTAAATGTTGGTTTTATCAAGGCAGAATCCTGGTACTTGGCAACTTGTACATAGTAGATCAGTGAAGACAAATAAATGATAAACCTATAATGCGGAAACAGTTATAAAACCCTGATAACCAGGAAGCCTCTTCTGTCCAATACCTGTCACAGAGTATGTGTTATGTTACCCTTACCACAACTCTCACCTCTTGGCAAAGGGGCCAAGTATATTAATTAATTTCAATTTTAAATCCCCCATCATGTGTCAAACATTCAACATCTGATTGAATTTACAAAATACAAACCTTGTTCATGTTTAAATAATACAGGTTTTACATTCAAATTTCAGCTGGATATTAACATGATCAATGCAAAATACATAGAGGGTCAAAGACACCTGAAATCTAGTATGTGTACCTGGAATCAAGGATACCTGAAGTCTGGTAAGGGTATTTCAGGGCCAAGGATACCTTAACTCTGGTAAGGGTATTTCAGGGTCAAGGATACCTGAAGTCTGGTAAGGGTATTTCAGGGCCAAGGATACCTTAACTCTGTTAAGGGTATTTCAGGGCCAAGGATACCTGAAGTCTGGTAAGGGTATTCAGGGTCAAGGATACCTGAAGTCTGGTAAGGGTATTCAGGGTCAAGGATACCTGCACTCTGGTAAGGGTATTCAGGGTCAAGGTTACCTGAACTCTGGTAAGGGAACTCTGGTAAGGGGTTTTCTTGGTCAAGGATACCTGAAGTCTGGTAAGGGTATTCAGGGTCAAGGATACCTGAAGTCTGGTAAGGGTATTCAGGGTCAAGGATACCTGAGGTCTGGTAAGGGTATTCAGGGTCAAGGATACATGAACTCTGGTAAGGGTATTCAGGGTCAAGGATACATGAACTCTGGCAAGGGTATTCAGGGTCAAGGATACCTAAAGTCTGGTAAGGGAACTCTGGTAAGGGTATTCTGGGTCAAGGATACCTGAGTCTGGTAAGCGTATTCAGGGTCAAGGATTCCTAAAGTCTGGTAAGCGAACTCTGGTAAGGGGTTTTCTTGGTCAAGGATACCTGAAGTCCGGTAAGGGAACTCTGGTAAGGGTATTCTGGGTCAAGGATACCTTAACTCTGGTAAGGGTATTCAGGGTCAAGGATACCTGAAGTCCGGTAAGGGAACTCTGGTAAGGGTATTCTGGGTCAAGGATACCTGAGTCTGGTAAGTGTATTCAGGGTCAAGGATACCTGAAGTCTGGTAAGGGTATTCAGGGTCAAGGATACCTGCACTCTGGTAAGGGTATTAAGGGTCAAGGATACCTGAAGTCTGGTAAGGGTATTCAGGGTCAAGGATACCTGCACTCTCGTAAGGGTATTCAGGGTCAAGGATACCTGAAGTCTGGTAAGGGAACTCTGGTAAGGGTATTCTGGGTCAAGGAGACCTGAAGTCTGGTAAGGGTATTCAGGGTCAAGGATACCTGAAGTCTTGTAAGGGTATTCAGGGTCAAGGATACCTGCACTCTCGTAAGGGTATTCAGGGTCAAGGATACCTGCACTCTCGTAAGGGTATTCAGGGTCAAGGATACCTGAAGTCTTGTAAGGGTATTCAGGGTCAAGGATACCTGAACTCTGGTAAGGGAACTCTGGTAAGGGTATTCTGGGTCAAGGAGACCTGAAGTCTGGTAAGGGTATTCAGGGCCAAGGATACCTGAAGTCTGGTAAGGGTATCCAGGGTCAAGGTTACCTGAAGTCTGGTAAGGGGATCCAGGGTCAAGGTTACCTGAAGTCTGGTAAGGGGATCCAGGGTCAAGGTTACCTGAAGTCTGGTAAGGGAATTCAGGGTCAAGGATACCTGCACTCTCGTAAGGGTATTCAGGGTCAAGGATACCTGAAGTCTAGTAAGGGTATTCAGGGTCAAGGTTACCTGAAGTCTGGTAAGGGTATCCAGGTTCAAGGTTACCTGAAGTCTGGTAAGGGTATTCAGGGTCAAGGATACCTAAACTCTGGTAAGGGTATTCAGGGTCAAGGATACCTGAACTCTGGTAAGGGTATTCAGGGTCAAGGAAAACTGAGCTTTGGTTAGTATATTCAAGGTAAAGGCCACTTAAACAGTGGTAAAGTGTATTCAGGGTCACGAATATCTGAATGTGGTGAGTGTCTTTTGGTTTCAGAATATATCAATCTAAGCTAATTGTCTTTAGAGCAAGATCTGCAAAAATAAAAAATAAAATTTGGACATGCCTGACAGATGACCAATGACAAGATTTGAGGGTCACAAACTGATAAAGCTTCTTAAATTCTTTTATCACTTTTTATCTTAATTTTAAAGACAGCGCATATAGCAACCAAAGAGTAGATAAAAGGACATAGTTTGACAAAATGAAGTAACTCGGTTTGTTCTTGAACTTTCCAATACACTAATGCTGTGGTAACCAACACACATTGTGGATATTTTGTAGTAAGTTTGGGACCATTTAGGAGATTTTATGGGAGATTTCATACTGCCAGTTTTTTGCAGAAAGTTTGGGAATATTCTTTTAAAGATTTAATGACTGTCTTTTAGTTCCCTCCTTAACATTCCAGTGGCAGCAGTCATCAAAATCAGGGAATATTTACTGTATTACTCAATATCCACATGTTACAAGCCTACTCTATACAGTTATCAGTATCTACCACACTTTCCAAAGCCCACTACTGCCAAAAAAACCACTTTTTCCTTCCCTGAAGATATAAAATACAGCTAATTGAAACCAAACACTTCAGATGCCATGCTTGTGTATTTTGGAAAATACTTTAAAAATGAATTAAAAAAATAAAATCAATTATTCAGTTGCAATAGTGTTATTGTGTGTGTAAAACAGTACAGTGAGGAATGCCAGAGTACACTACTCTACAGCTAACCTGAATTCTACAGATAACCCAATGAATCATATGACTAACATCTCAAAATAGAATCAAATGCAAGATTTAAACATATTTCTTGTTAACAATCGAGTATTTCAATCTCAATTTGATTAAAAGTGAAATATCACACAAACACAATCAGCTTACCCGACAGATCTCGACACTTAAATTGTGTAAAATCCAGACTTGATTGGTTTACAATATGTCCATGTTATTGGAATGTTTCTCTGTAGCCATATCCCCACTGAAACATCAGCACACCGCCAAACTCGGACAGATGAAAACTTCATTTTAAGAGATTAGCCGACTGATAAGTGTGGGTTGTACTTGGGATAAAATTGTCCTACTGTGCCAGTGCAGGCAGCTGCAGGACAGTAAGAAATACTTTTTACCTCTCACACAAATTGTTGAATTTTCTAGCTTTGGCTAATTTCTATCAAAGTGGGTTAAAATGATTATTGGCCTACAAGCTAATTTGGATTCTCCTGTGTGTAGATATTGGATACTTGAATTTGCTATGAACCGTAGCAGGGAAGCCACCTTTAGTTAGGGTATCTCTACCACGAGCCAGTGACTGTGAAGTAGTATACAAACACATCCATGATTTAACCCTCCTACAAAGCAATCCAATGTTTTCACAAAACAAATGTTTTATTTATGACTAAAGCTATCCTTATGATTCATGTGGGAAAATGATTTTTTTAATATTACAAGAAGTGAATAAAATATTCAATTGAGTTTCTAAATTTTCAAGCTAAAACAATTTGAAAAAGTGAAAAAATTCAAATGCAGAATCTGTTAATATAATCTATAATCTAGTATAAACTTTAATCTCATGACCTATAATCTGTGTTTGGGAACTATCACTGATTTCAATACTCAATGGCTTTCTTTACATGAGATTATCATACCTAAAACAGTACACAAAAAAACCTGGAAAATATCAACCAAAACTGTTCAGGGTGGCCTTATTCAACTTCATAATATTAACCCAAACTGTATAGGGAGGCCATCTTCACCTTCATCAAGTGTAAGTGACAGTGGTGTCTTTTCTGTTAGACCATTTAAGCACAAGGCAGGATGGTGTTTTTTTTCTCTCTTCTGTTAATCATATATTAACTATTGAAGTGTACATAACAATGATGTTCTTTCTGCTAAACTGTAACAGGAGAAGAGAAATGCATGGCCAGACCAGGATTCAAACCTGGGACCCTCCAAATTTTACACGAATGCTCTACCAATTTAGCTACCTGGTCGCCGCTAATCGACCCAGTCTAATTCCTCTACATTCCTCCCTCCTTTTTAAAAAAAATCTTTGCCCCCTAAGACACAACTACTTACAACCAAGGTTCTGGTATCCCCTTGCCAAGCATTCGCCCACTGCATGAAACAAGGGTTGGCAGGCTTGCAAATTTTGTAACGGGAAAGGAAAGAAAAATGTACAGCCAGACTGGGATTCAAACCCAGACCCTCCGAACTCCAGACAGATGCTCTACCAACTTAGCTACATCAACCCAGTCCAGTTCCGCTACACAACATTTAAGTGTAATAAAAGATGGTGTCTTTTCTTTTACAGCATTATAGTGTATAGCAAGTATGTAATTTCTATTATAGTATCACAGTGTATGGAACAATGGTGTCCTTTCAGTTACAGCATTAATGTGCGACTGAGTGACAAGGGTGTCTTTATTGTAACTGTATGTGAAGATGGTGCACTTTCTGTTAAACCTATTCAGCATACGGGAGGGTGTTTTATTCTTCTTCTGTTACAGCACTTCAGTGTATGGGTTAATGGTGTGTCCTTGGTGAGACCACTGCTTGCGAACCAATAACCCTAAAATTGAGAAATCTGAAGACACAGATGTTCTTGAAACTTGGAAACCCTAGCAGGTACATGCACTAACCTTTTAAGAACTCGTCAAGACAAGAATGAATTTACCTGCTTTGTAACTTGTTAAGTGTACTGGTTCCTAAATACCCTGTTGACACTTACCTTGTGTGCCGACCAGGATGAGAGGGACCTCGGCAGCGTTTCGGTAGTGGGCCATCTTGGCGTAGTATGAATACACTGTGTGGAAACTGATCTCATTCTCCAGACTGAACACAAATATGACTGCATCCACCCATTGTGTAAACTGTCGATCACAAACACAAAACCATCAGTATATATGTACAGGGTGACACCTTTACTATAATATTAGTGCATATAAGAATGGACCTAACAAGAGATACATCAGCCGGGAGTTTTATCAGGTACAGAAGATTTAAGCTTTTTGCAAAGGTATCTCTCCAACTGCTATTTATTTTGTTTCACATAAAAACATATACATAACACTAAGGTTGATGCAGACAATTAATGCTTTCACCAAGGGTTACCGTAAAAATAAAAAAGATCTATACAATTGTTCGAAAACATTTCTTTAGAGATCTGACACGGGCTGTGGTTGAAGGAGCCCTTACCAGTGATAGGAATTGTATCTTTAATAGGTAAATTTGATGGGGATTGAATCTTGGATAGGAAAATTTAAGTTCAGGGGAAACTGTTGAAATGTGAAAAGAATGTGTTACACATGATCATCTTACCTGCATTTCTGGGGCGCCCCCTTCATCTCTTATCAGGAGGAGATAACTCTGACCATCTATGATGACTTCCTTTTTGAAGCGACCACCTGCAGCACAGAAAGATTTATTAAAGTATATATCAGGCCATTATCAGGTGTAGCTAGCTGTATCAATTAGAGCATCTTAACCCTAACAGGTGCTTTGTCAGTCATGGACAGGTGGCCAGACTCATCCATACACCTACCACCCATTTGTGTCAAATTTACACATACATAAGTGGCTGATACATCTAAACCAGATATTTACACTCATAAACATTACTTAACTAGCAAACTTAAGTGAAGAATTAGTTTTATTGAATATCTCATTTAGATAAACATTTATTAGGTTTAAAACAAGTGGAAAAGAACTCTACAGGAGTCAGGGTTATGAAGGCATTAAAATAAGTGTAGGTTTTGTAAGCACAGTAGTGTAAACATGTTAAACATTGTGATACCATTTATACAATACAGCACACAGTGTTGTCAATTACATAAACCTGGTACACAAAGTTTTTAAAAACCAATAGGAAAGTAGTAATTGTTCTCTACATCGGAGAATTCCAGATGTAACACTATTAGCCTAACATTCCAATCCTGTCTGCCTTCCTTCCCCTCTAGACACTTGGCACACTATCAATACATGAACTCATCGTGTCATTAAATTTCAAAAGGAGAAGTTAAGTTTACATCCTTATCTAGCAATTACTTTCTTTTATCAAGATGTTACACCACTGCCAAAAAAGTGTGGTGAAAATATTAACTAAACCATATCTTAATCATATAGCCTTTCAAAAGAGTTCTTGTACTTGTGATCTAGCAGTAATTTGTTTTGTTCATCAACAATCTGTAACTGTTAGATAAAGGTTTAGGATTTGTTACAGTGTTTGCTAGTTATCAGACAGAACACAGATTGACGCGCTCACTGTACCATCACATATGTACGCCACCAACAGAACTGTTTCCTTACCGCGAACACAGTTCATTTTTCACCTATCAGAGCATCTCGTGCCATGAATGTTCTACAATTCAAGTTATATGAAGTTAATAGTCTTGAAATTCTTGGCACTTTACCTTTTTGAACATTTGTTTTTTTACAATACTGAGCATGTTTCTGCGTGTGTATAGTGCCGATAGATATGAACCTGAAACGTGTGGTGGCCTTCAACTATGACCTTGACTACTGCATGGCAACTGTGCAGCTTCAGTAACAAATTTACAGTGAGCCCCATCAATGTCCACGGCGATACAATAAAGTCCTGTAACTATGTCAATCAAACTCACTCCTCTGAGGTTACTGCACTATACGTGTGTTTGAAGGCCAACATATCAAATAAACAATTTCTGTTTTATTATGAAATGTTCCAATCTACATGTACATGTAGTTTTGCCCAAATGTTACCAAAAGTACATCACTTTGATAATGAGCCTTATTTCAAAATAGATTTATGGTGAATCTATCAGACGAGAAGTACTTAAGTCATTGTTACATCCAATGAGGTTTTCCCTCTTAAGTCCTGTTGATTTGCCCAATTTTGTAACACCCCATGTGATTGGCTTATTTTGAAGGAACCAAACAAGAGTTAAATATTGATCTGCCATGTTCTGGTCTATAAAGCCTACTAATTATACCTACTGGGTCGGGGTTGGCACTCTAATACACTGAATTTAGATCCCAATAATCTATTGGGCACAAAAGATTCATGATGTGTAGGGTAAATGTTCCCTCGACATATAAATAATGCATGGCATTCAAATCTATTTGATTCGGACCTGTTTTTTCCTCTAAACTACAGTCTATGATTATGTAAATCTTTGATTGACTCTGTATTGACATTTGGTTTTGTTTTTATAAAATATTTTACATTTTTAGGTACAGATCTAAAAGATTTTTGTAAATGTTAGTTACTAAAGAAAAAAACTTGGGACTTTTATATCTAATGTAGGTACATGTAGTATGTACATGGAAAATGAAATGCAAGTAGATCTGCATTAACTATCAAAAGTTATACAGCTATATAGCTATACACACATAGATGTTCTCAACTGGATAAAATACTGTCATAGAGGCTAGACAACCAGACATAGATATTTTCCAAAATATGTATATATTCTAGATTAAATATACAAGTACAAGGAAAACGAAACACAAAATACAAAATATTTTCTAGGAAAACTGTGATGTGTCCATCATTTAGTCATAGATTCATATTGGGCCAGGATCTATCTAAATATCCGAGTAAATATAGCAAGATACTTAATTTTTCCCTACTGAACATGTGCTATCTACATTTTTGACAGTGCTATATCTAATTCTATCCAAACCTCATGTCTCTGTCGGGACTTTTGGCTGTATGATATACAATGAAGCACATTTTGAAAGAGATCGGAACAAATAACAGTAGAGAGAATCAATCCTCCCTGTAGACAAAGAAATGGTATTTATAACACACATGCTTAGCTGTTCCTTTTTTAAACAGGGTTTACTTTTAAGGTAGACTTTCTCTTAAGAAATGTGGCATTTTTATTTTTCGATAGAGGAAAAATTAAAACCTACCCTCTGGAGACTCCTCCTGCATGTAGGATCCTGTAAGGTAACGATGGACTAAGGCTGACTTGCCGCTGTGGACACTTCCCAGGATACCCTGAAAAACATGTATATCCTCTAACTAAAGTCTTAGAAAATTTACAAAGGACACTTCGAGGATACCCTGAAAAAACATTTGTACTCTCTAACCAAAGTCTCAGAAAACTTACAAAGGACACTTCCCAGGATACCCCGAAAAACATGTATATCCTCTAACTAAAGTCTTAGAAAACTTACAAAGGACACTTTCCAGGATACCCTGAAAAACATGTATATTCTCTAACTTAAGTCTTAGAAAACTTACAAAGGACACTTCAAGGATACCCTGAACAAATATTTGTACTCTCTAACCACAGTCTCAGAAAACTTAAAAAGGACACTTCCCATCATAACCTGGAAAATGTGTATATCCTCTAACTAAAGTCTTAGAAAACTTACAAAGGACACTTTCCAGGATACCCTGAAAAACATGTATATTCTCTAACTTAAGTCTTAGAAAACTTACAAAGGACACTTCAAGGATACCCTGAAAAAATATTTGTACTCTCTAACCAAAGTCTCAGAAAACTTACAAAGGACACTTACCAGGATCCCAGCAGAATATATGCAATCTCAAACCAAAATCTCAAAAGCTTTCACGAAACTTGAACCAAAACTATGAAAAACACATAACCTTAAAAGCATCCTCTAGAAAAATATCTTCAAATTCACTGAAATGCATGAAAATTGAGAAATGCAAGATATTTCATTCTTTAGCATGTTTTATAGAAAACTTTCAACTGTAATTGCTACAAACAAACTAAAGCCTTAAAGACTCTTATTCATCTGATGTGGTTCCAAAGTATTTTAAATTGACAATTGTAGTGTAAACAGTTCAATTGACAAATATTTCCAATTGCTGTAGTGGGATTGTCTATAATTATTTAAGTAGACTTACCAGCTTGAGGTCGGGTACAGATCGGCTGAGCGTCCATTCTTGACTGTTTACAAAGGAATCTGCAAGACATAAGGATAAGCAATACATTAATGTTTGTCTATATATAGAGATGATAAACAACGGTAAGCATGGTCTTTGTAGCCGCAGCACCAGACAGATCCTGGAGAGTTTGTCTCCAGTTGGGTCCTAAAGAATCATAGCACAGAAAGAGTTACCTAAGAAATCTTACCACAAAACTTAGTCACCAAAGAAATAGGTCAGAATTAGGTCAACACAGGTATGAGGTCAGTCTGGAAGTAGGTCAGTGCTGAACCCAACTCAGCATAGAACTACATGTACAGCAACAAAGTAAGGAGGTCACGAGGAGGCTGCAGTTGTAAAGAAGACTTATTTAAGCCCATGGACTAATTTCAGCTTATTTTCAGCAAAATTAAAATTCCAATGGGCCACTGTGTGAAACTAGGCCAACACTGAACTAGGTTGACACAGAACTGAGGTCAGTCGTATGTAATTTACCAAGTTAGTTTAGAAATGATGGGTTAGCACATACATGTGCATGTGCTCATCATCATACTAGGCCAGTGCAAAACTAGGTCAGTACAGAATTAGGTTAGCTAGTAATTGTTCAGCCAGAAACTGTTCCTAAACCTCTTTTTGCCATATGAACAGATGCATCTCATTGTGTCATAGTATTAAATGTTTTTTTAAACATACATATAAAATGAAATACTGGACTCTTAACTGTTATCACTTTCATTCTGACTAACAAAAATCTTTTGATCTTTTTAACAAAACTTGAATAACCTGGATAAGATATGTTTTTTCTCTGGACTGGAAGATAGTTTAGACAATTTACTCAGTAAATTACAAAGGTAATAAGGTAAAGATTCATCTTGTATTTGATGGTATGTGTGTGCACTCTTCAGCATGCGAGTGCTAACTGACTACCTACAGCAGTCCTAATACTGGGCAGTTAACAATACATATTGTTTGATGTCCATGTGTACCTTTGCTAACACACACATCTGTGGCTAGCTACACAGCGGCAGATCGCTCTCAGCTTGTTCTGAGCTGTTTGATCTCTTCGTTATTTTAGAAGGTCAGGAAAAAGCTTCTTTACTTCAAGAGGTTTCAAGATGAACTCACTACAAAAGCTCTCAGGATGATGCCTTCATGATCAACTGTTCGTGTGTTATTATCACTTACATGCTTGAATTAAATGCATACTTTGATCAGAGTTCTTTACTTTATCTTTAGTACTGACATTACAGGGTCTATTGTGTACCACTAGACACACATTACAGCCATCTTCACAGCCTCGATAATGACCATCCAAACACTACTTACAGAGTTAGCTTCTATGATCACTACCCAACCATCACTCACTTCTTACTTACATAACACAAGGATAAGGAAACTTTGGTATGCTGTACATTTTATGTACATGGCCAGGTATTTCTTGTATCTCTCAATAAATGAAATAATGTACTCCTGCATGGGTTCAACACCTGGTGTCAGAGACAACTTTTGTCAGACCTGCATGAACACAGGGTCTTTGGATAAATACTGTGATTTTTCTTGTTAACATGTTAAAGAAAACCAAAATAACAAGCAGTTGGAGAGATAATTACAGGAATTTGTTTTAATACTTCAGGTTTTTTTTAAAGCTGCAAACTATAGTAAGAGGAAACTAGGGATAGTTTTATTGGCTAAGTGAGAGTATATATACTGCTCAAGTCCAAGTCCAGATGCCCTATAGAAATTGCACATCCTGTGTAGGTACTGTCTAATTCTATTAGCTCAATCATGTTTACACACATCATCAACAACAGTTAGTTCAGACCTACTGATTTAGTGCCAAAGCACTTTTTATAAACATGCATGTATTCAACCATTTATATTTAGCAGCTATCCTAATATAGTACTTAATGCTAGAAGAATTAGTGCAAAGGCACTAAAAAGTTAACACTGCTAAAACAAGATCTGCCCAATAAAATGATATTGTTTATCGTATTTCGATAAAAAGATACAATTTCAAGCAAACTGTGGTGTTTTCCTTTTAATGATAAACACTATATATATCTGCATCACTTATACAGATAGAAATATAACAATCATACATACTTACATGAGCGTCGTTTTGGTAAAAGTGAGCTATCTGTACGTGTCCTGCGATAGGGCAGTGATAGCCGCTTTAGTGTACTCAGCATTTTACTGACTCCTCGCCAAACTCCTGTGCATTCTCACATACACTATATCTGTACAGTTTTTCCAGTGTCATTCATCAAAATCCACCAATTACTAATCAACTTTCTCAAAATCAAATCTTATC
>NW_018408351.1:457969-470129 GCF_002113885.1 Mizuhopecten yessoensis | reverse complement strand
CCCCAGATAACAGGTATAAGTATGCTTTTGTATAAAGCTATGCCCCCTCATCAGTTAATAGGTAACTATATGCATCTGTTTATGTCCTCTACATGTATATAGGAGATTATAACAACAAGATATACCTCTGTACCAAATCAGATAATTCTGCATAAATTCATATAGGAACTATGCCCCAGTTTCAATGATTGCGGTCAGGGGTTTAAGATAAATATGTGTGTAACATTAACCAACCTTGGTATGCAACACTCCTTCATCCTAACATGTACCTTATACCAGTCTGATAACTCAAGGGAAATAGAAGAGGTGATGTGCCCTGGATAAATTTTTGGGAAGAAAGGATAGACAAAATACAGATAATGTAAGACAGTACAATCCTGTAGCCCATCCAGTAATGCTGACTGGGTACTACCATCACTGGTACATAGGTTACTTTTCAAAGTAATGTTATTTGCACGATTTTTCCAGTGATACGTAAAACTTATATTTCAGTGAATGTTAAATGACTTAAACACTGGAAAATATTTCCTTCAAAGGAAAAACTTATATCCATTTTAGATACAACAGAATTACTTCTGCGGTCATTTATGCCATTTGCAAAATGAGCCTGGCTTAACATGTATGATGAGAAGATTTCTCCTCAAGTCATCAGGAACAGACCAAGCATTAAAAAGATCCTTTGAGGGTTCCAACTACTGATGCTGATAATTGTTGTTATGCAGGGAGTCGTAGCACAGAATCAATATCTCCTAACAGTAAACCTATACCAAAAACCAACGATTTACAAACAAGATTGGAAATCAAACAAACAAGCGTGGAATTCTCCAGTTAGTGTTGTTTACGAGAAACGTCACAGACTATAATACCAACACCAGCAACAATGGTTCTATAATCTATAGCTACACACCATCTATCAATGCTGGTAATTTGTATACTGGAACAAAACGAGGTGAAATATGATCAGATTTTACAAAACAGTAATTGCAGGGTTAGAATCATCGCCCAATAAATGTACCGTCAGTAACACAAAGAGAAACCAATCATGTCAATGTATTCTGAGAGACTGACCATGATTGGTTTGAATAGCCCACTTTAGTGGACAGAACTTTAGGCTGTGCCTGCTGTTTCATCCATTTAATTTCTTATCAACTAGAAAATATATCTTAGAAATGAATACCCCCATATCCACACAAACTGGTTTCATTGTTTGACAATTTTCTGTAAAAGTAATGGTGGCCTTGACCTTTGCACCCTAAAACATGAAATTATCTGAGGTAATCTCATACTCAACTTTTGTATAATGTTTGATCAAATTCCATTAAGAAAAGAAATTGCTGGAGTGATGACAAAGAATTCGAATTTGTTGATTATAAATTTCTATAGTAATATTGACCTTAGCCTTGACCTCAATACCCTGAAGTTCAGATAATTTGAGGTATGCTCATCCTTGACCTTTGTATAAAGTTTGATCAAAATCCATCAGAAATGAAACTGTTTGTTTGACCACTAATTATAAATTGGTTGACCAATTTCTATAAATAGTACCTGTGACCTTGTTCATGACCTTGGAACCTTAAAATACAAACATATACAAGGAACTCTCATACAGTGTGCTTGATTTAAGAATAAAGTTTGATCAAAATCTGTTTACAACACAGGATGATGGTGTTACCGTGTAGGCTCATAAAATGTGTTCAGTTGATTTAATAGCCATTATGTCAAACTGGTAAAAACATCATGATGGTATCAAACAATATGGAGTACATGGTATACTCAGACAGTACACGGTATAAAACACAGTACATGGTATACTCATACAGTACACGGTAAAAACACAGTACATGGTATACTCAGAAAGTACATGGTATAAGGCATATCATGGTATATATCAGCATCACAATACATTGTGTGAGAGACAGAACATGGTAATGGACAGCAAACATTTAGAAACATTCTTTCTCTCCATAATCTGGTAAATCTTGTCCCTAGTTTTCTCCCTACACACATTTTCCATATGTATCATGTCACTAGTTGTTAAGAGTACGATGTATGTAGCCTAAACCATAGCTGATTAACAGCCAGAAAGGATGTAAAAGACAAAGCTAGGCCCTGGTATACTTGTCGGGAGGAGTAGCCATTAACCTGCACACTCAAATTTTATATATTAAGGTCAAGGGTATTAACAAGTTAAACCATCTCTATACCGAAGTAAATATTGTAAAATATTTGATTTAGACCCTTTCAAAACAAATATTTCTTAAAAACCATATGTTGCCATTCATTTGACAGAATTGTTTTTGTTAGAAAGAACGTTTGAAAAAAAAGAGATAAAGAAAATGAGAAAATGCAGGAGTTGGGAAATTATTCCAAGCAAAAAAAAATCTTGAGTGGAACTCTTCTTGGCAATTAAAACTGAAGCAGTGGTATCCTTAACCTTAAAATAGCTGGGATGATCACTCTTTTCTCTATTCTACTATGTATTGTCTATCTATCTTTTGGCTTTTTGTAAAATACACAGAAGCATATATTCAGCAGTTCTGACAAGGAAATAAATTCATGTTTACAGAAAATGGCCATGTTGTTTAGGTGCACATAAATTGTTCTAAAACACTCTTGGGGAGAGGCCAAATCTTTTTTGTAACCTAAAGCAGTGATAAACTAAGGTACCAAAAACAAGCAATTATCTAAGCATTTGGAGGCAATTTTAAGGTAAAACCTTTAAATATTTGTGTTGCATTCCACCCACAGCCTTCAAAAATCTTCTGAATTATTACATGTTCATGTACATTGGTAAATACAAACTGAAGTTAGCTCTAACACTCTATTAGTGACTTAATAAAAAGTTATCTTCTTTTTACACCTGTCACTGGGGTTCTGTCTAATATACCTTGGCATCAACTTTTAAACTGGCAAGGCTAGCATATTCCCTGTACTTGATCCATAGCAAAATGACAATTATAAGATGCCAATAAGTGGGCATTGTTTCAACTTTTTCTATTTTACGTAAATTGCTTAATTATTCTGAATCATTTAAAATCATCCAATCATATTCCTGCATGTATCTGCTAATTTGAATTTTTCTGAGAATATCAATTTTTACAACTAGAAATACATAATTCAAGTTTAACACCAGTTCATAGACACAACATCACTCTGGTTACAAAAGAAATCAAATACCTAATTATCAATGTTGAATTTCTTTAAAATGATAAAACTCTAAAAAAAAGGTTCAGTAAATTTGATCAAACTTTCAGGAAATTCAAATTCAAGTTTCAACATCCACTGAACAGTTATTTATAAGAATTCCCTGAAAGCACTTGAATTACATGGCAGTAACACATCTTAAGTGTGTATGTAGCAGATAAAACGAAAAAGGAATACTATTGAATTAAACGCTCAAGTTTGCTAAAGTTATCCTAACATTTTATCTATCGCCATGGAAACATAGGTATTTTATCGTTATCAATTCTGCAGTTCTGGACTTAGTTGGGGTT
The DNA here is from genome assembly GCF_002113885.1 of Mizuhopecten yessoensis. NCBI lineage: Eukaryota > Metazoa > Mollusca > Bivalvia > Pectinida > Pectinidae > Mizuhopecten > Mizuhopecten yessoensis. The sequence goes on along the minus strand of NW_018408351.1, from coordinate 466,635 downwards.
CCCCGGGTTATTATGACCTAGGATTACAGGAGATGACTGTTTGATGGGGTACCAAGCTGGGAGGAGGATGGGGGGACGGGAGATTTACAAAACTTCAAAATAATTACAGCAAAGGGAAAAAGTAGGCCATAAAACATGTGGCTTATAAACAAAATCATATGGAATCCCTTGATTTTCTTCTTTTTGTAAGCTTTGAGCTTGAAACTTGTGATTTGGAGATAAAACCTTTCCAACAGAACAGTTATTTTTGGGATTGATGGTATGAAACTTTCTATTCATTCATTGATGTAAATTATTTATGATACTCCAAATATTTTAGGTATAGTCTACAGTATATACATGTAAGTGTCTACTTGAGAAAATAAAACGATGCAGCATATAGTGCAAGTTCAGGCTTTTGTGTAAGATTAAGAAATCAAAAACGATACTGTTTTCAATACGCACTATAATGTACAGTTAATTATACATCCAAAGTAATACAGTAAGTTATTGCAACCTCTCACTATAGAGGAATTATGAGACTTCGTTAACTCCAGTGACATGAAGCAGGCATAACATTAATAAATACAGAAAATGTGATAATGCTAATTAAATTATCAGTGATATCTGTAAAGCTTCAAAATTTTAACCATACAAACTGGTCCACACATTTTTTATGGTGTCTGAGCAAGATGTTTCATTTTTTTCTTTACAAATATTTTCCAGAAGGCAGATGTCTGTATCTGAGGATGTAGTAACCACAGGTATTATTACATGGTAGCCAGGTGGAGGTTAGAAACAGGGCAAGCAGACATGTGGACTGCACTTTGATGTAGCTGGTGAATGCCAGGGGCTGTAGGGCACAATGTGGAGAATGTACTATAATTTCTCACTAGCTCTATAACACATTAAAGGTGTGTTCTTAATAGTAATGACACAAACATTATCATGTAATCTACATCTACCAACTCTTCACACAGTCCAACTGTGTATATAGGATGATCATATTGTACAAATATCATGTCATATTAAGAATAATCTTCAATCTCCAGCCCGTTTTATACCCCACCCAGACTTTACATAATGGTAAATACTGTATTTTACAGACTGATCTACACAGAACCCATTCCTCAGGCTGACATATATTACAATGTATAACCTATCTGTACATGCCTGGAATGTGTATCAATTTAATGTTTTAATTAACTTTATTTCTGAGCCTGGTCAGGAGTGTCTAGACTGTCAGTGAGATCACAGAACTGACTCCCACAGGGCGTACACATGTAACACCAACCCCGCCCCTTAACAGCAAAAACACCCTCCAAACTACTGGGTGCATCTGACATCACAGCAGGTATACTGCTCCAGTGTACTCCCTTTTTTAAATTGATAATTAAGATTTTGCTATGAAGTTTTCCTCGTAAATAGATATATACAGTAAATCTACCAGAACTAGCCAAAATTGAATTTGGAAGATCACCATTGCAAATTAGTGGTGTCTTTACTCTGATGTGGTTGGTTAGATCAAGGTCTGATACGTATACGAACTTGGACAGGAAGAAGTCAAACATCACACAGGAAGAAATGTGTAGACAAAATTTCAAGTTACATTTCAGGATGAAAGCCATGCTCATTTTTCCAAACAAACATACCATGTACATGTACTTCCTTCACCATGGGACATGACCTACATCTGAAGGTCTACGATTAACACTTGCCATGAAGTTTTGAAGTCAGCCTATCTCCGATCTTGACAACAAAATGGTATACTTCCTAAGTGGCCGATTTCAGACTAGATCTGCCCTATCTTACCTGGATATATTTAGACTACAAGAAAATTCTGAATGAACTAGGGATGTTTATCAGGACCAGATAAGGTACTCCCACCTCACATAAACTGTACAAGTGATTAGCACAGTTACCTCCCCTCTGTGGACAAACCAACAAGATGATGGCCTACAGTACGTGGTATTTATACTGATTTTGACAGGGTCTTACTAGAGGCAGGTCACAAGGACCTCCAAGTTGAAGACCTCTTGTCTAAACCTACCAAAACATACAAATAGATGTTTGAGTAAATGTAAAAGTGTTCTTTCAGTTTGAAACCCATTACCTGACAATGGTTGGTCAGACAATGTTTTGGAATACTATCAGTTATACACATCATAGTTAAAGGATACATCAAGTGTGATCTGTAGACAGTCAGCACCACAGGATATAATACATCCACATCTCCCAACAAAAAGTCCTTCAAACAATGTCACGTACAGTCTCCTCTTTATAATCCACAAACACATTTAAAAATTCTTCATACTTCTTTCTGTAATGTAGATTGTATGCACTTCCATTTAGTTATATATAGGCATTCCAGGATATAAAACTCACTTTCACATGAACATCCTTGTAGGTAATATGATGAGGATAAGTACATGTATATCTTGTAGATTGTATCCTGTTCAACATCTACCAGGACTGTCTGAAACCTGTTCACACTGGTAATACCACCACTTTATCAGGTTTAACTTCTGTACTAGATTAAACTCTCGTGTTCATGTACACGTATATCTTTTCCTCACACTAGTACCATGTCCAGATCCTGGAAACACTGACCAGGTAGTAGTACCACTGCTGTACCAAACTTCCTTATGTTTTTAGGATGTTCAGTTTGGCATGTCACTGTAGGTATGTGTATGTCAGTGTGTAAAAATAGTTGGATCAATATCAGTGATAAGCAGTGTAATGATGTCAGTAATTCTTTACACAATGCATCATCCATGCACTTTGACCATACATGACCATTCAGGCCAACACAGCTATCTCTCTGGAAGGTGTTGTCCCTATGTAGTATACATGTTGTATATTGCCATCTTCAAGTGTCCCTATAACACACCACTTCACACCTTCACAACTAATCCTGGTCCTTTATCTTACAGATCACATACATGTCAGATGAACTCCGACTTCCTTAAATGTAGATGACCTTTTTATCGTGCTGCACGGGCCCTCACTGTTCCTGATCAAGGTTACTCCACCCGACACAAGAGTCTTGGCATTGAGTCACTCAACGTTTAAACAGGCTGACAGCGTACTTATCACCATCAGTGTTAAGTTGTCAACTCTTTTATCACAGTCATTAAGAACCATGCTGAATATATCTCATACCTTTAAATTGCCTCTGTGTCTATAGAATATTGTCACTGAAGCTTAAATTCCTCAGATCACAGAGAAGTGCAAAAGATAGTGTACAAATTATCTAGTATTCTCCTTGAAGATTAAGAAAAATTTTGAATGAGTGTCCTATGCTGTATGACGGTAGAGTCAGTGCCACAGTAATAAGTTGTAGTATCCTGTGTCAGCCTCTACGAAGGTCTGCGTGTAAATCCACTTCCTGTAGACCTGTCCCGGGTTAATGCGCCAATCAGCCTCACTGTCATCACATATTGGTGTAATTAGCACATCACTTTTCTCCCTCATGTCAACATGTACACTGGAGCTGCTTTACGGGTCCAACAGAGTCAACATCAAATGTTGTCCCTCTGTTGTAAGTCACAGGTATCGTAATCCTATCACTCAATACTATCTGTTACATGTCTATAATGTCCTTTCAAAGAGTTACAAGTCTTAAAATACTGCTGAAATGGATATTCTTCTCCAATACACACAATGCAATCTAATCAACAACTGGTCTTCATGAAACGTGTTTGATAAGAAGAGTTTGTAAGACCCTGTGTTAACAGTGAAACTGTTATGTGACACTGTTGTAACAGTAATGATAACACCTATCCAGGTGATGACACACACGGTCGCCTCGCTAAATGTCCTAAATTCCTTTGTGTGCAGCTGAGGCTCGGTGCACCGCTACACCTGTTTGTGCTTGTGCAACACAATGGAGGAACAATACACACACACCTCTGTGTGGTGGGTTATCACTGCCCCACATCCAACACTTCCTCCCAGCTATTCCAAGCTTCTTGTCTGGTCGGCTCGCATTTGTCAGAATGAATACTTCAAATTCAGCAAGAATTTGTTCTTTATGCTAAAAAGATGCTTACTGTAATTCTGTTAATTTCAATCCCTATCCTGGAATAAAATAAAGTTTTTACGAAATCTTTGGTCTGCCAAATACAATAAAAATTGTGTGGAGATATGGAAATGCATCAAAATGGAGCAGGCTATCATATATTTCTTATGTGCAACATTTTCATACACAAGAGAAATCAATGTTTGTTATATCATAAGCATTAAAAGAGGATAAATCAGCAAAAACGAGACAGGACGGTCTGTGTAGCATCAGAAATGTTTTGTTATTTCTCCTGATGTCTGTTTAAGATTTTAGCTCTACATGTACAGCAGAACACCAACCAGCCAGTTTTGAAATCAATCACATGTAATCCACGGGGAACCAGAGGTAAGAACCGAAAGTTGACCTTTCAGTTGAGCCCATCATATTTCTAGAATGCTACAAATAATTCACTACTGAAAAATGACATGTAAAAGACTTTTTTCAGATATCCATAAGAAAGCATTAATTCAAATTTATCAAAGTCTTTCTTCGTGTAAGCAAAAGCTATAACATTAACAGTAGTAATATTTATCTCTGAGCGTATACACAAATTCACCTCCAACAGATATTATCAAGATCAGCTGCAGATCCATCAACTCACATTATAAACTGCTGTAGATGTATATTGAGATTCGTTAACCATAAATATGAAAAATTGGAACAGATCCATATTTCGAGGAATTTTGCAAAAACCATGTGTATAGCACTGTAGCAGCTGATTCAGAGCAGCACCGGTGTAATTCTACATACTCCACACACAATCAGCCTACACTACCAAATGTCCCTGTTGCAAATCTATGTCCCGCTCCATGAATCCAAGTTACAAATCCATGTCACGCTTTCCGATTCCCTAGTTACAAATCCATGTTATGCTTCCTGCTTCCCAGTTACAAATCCACACCTCACTCCCCGATTCCCCAGTTACAAATCCACACCTCACCCCCCGATTCCCCAGTTACAAATCCACACCTCACTCCCCGATTCCCCAGTTCCTCACCCTCACTTCTATGCTACCCTTTCTTCCAATTAACTAAACAAAGACTTTTCCTCACTCCACGATCCATTAGCATTGGAATTAGATTTAAGCCAACAAAACAACTTGTTTCCCCAATTTTGACATGGCAGTTATTATTAAATTCCTTGGAAGAAGTAGTAGCATCCGTACGACGGAGTTAGTATTGTGGATCTAGATACGTTCCATTAACAGTGTATTACTATAAAGCCAACACAGGGTTGTATCTGGTGATTGAATCAGAGCTAAGCACATACTTTCTCTGTTGTTGATTATTAAATTGTCAGAAATAGAAGAGAGCTAGAGCTACCATTTAATAACCAACATGCACCCAACTGATGGCCACCCAATTTTCTCTGCATGGATCTCTCAGAAATAGATTTCCTGCATTCCATAAAGAAACTGCGTTCTTTTTGTCAATTCTGTTATTAATTGGTTATACAAGTCATATTATAAAAGAATACATCTCAATCAAAACTGTGTCTGACTTTTGATCCGTCCTGCCACAAACGATTCCCCCTCCCCTGATTTTTGACATTTTTTTTATAGATTAAAACATTAACATTTCATAGTGCCATAATTGGGGCATCAGAAAGTGAAGTGTCGATCATCTTTACACTGGCCTTTGTCTGAGATAGCTAACTATCTTCACAACATCTATAATTGGAAACTCTACTACATCAAGCGTAGGTACAGATTGTGCCAAAACTTCTATAGATCATGCCAAGATTTTTTTAAAACAAATAACAATTCGAAAATAGAAACCCTGTGTCAGACTTCAGTGTTCCACGTCCTCACTAGTAAAACATCAGGCAAAAAAAATATATACTTTTTCCCTTTCGAATCCTTGATCTATTTTTCTTTATACACTATTGTAATGTTGTGAACACATGCTAAAACATACCATCACTTATCCAATCACAGTGATGTGCTTAAAAACCACACGTGAACTCCAAATAAACCAGTTTTCCAATGGCACATATGCATGCATCGACAGTTTGATGGCTACTGGATGGCTCATTACACTTATTGATTGCCATCTCTTTGTGTCCTACCTGTGTTGTTTTACCTGTAAAATGTCCCTTTGTACACAAAAAACTGGATAATCTCATTGAATTTTTATCAAACTGAAAAAGGATACTTGACTGTTTTAACCACAATCACTAAGACATCCTAAAATCCCATGTTATCCTGCAGGTTATGATGATGACTGGACTCTGACCACAATGGCACCACTACTGCTATGTCCAAACCACATCACTAACCCGACCTGACCAAGCTCATGACCCTTGACCTGATCAGGTAACCTATGACCTCGGCTTGCATATTATATTAAGATTCAATCAGGTTAGCATCAGACCATACAATTACAATCATTACACATTAATGAAAAAATGTTTTCAAACAACAACATTCATTGTCTGATTTTTCTGATAATAACATGAACCCATGACCCTGCATATCTGCTACAGGTATAATCAATGAAGTCCCTATTGGCTGACTACATTTTATGATATTTATTAAGGAAGTGCAATCTGTTCATCTAATTTGTCCACTGTCAGGTGAGAGATGTGACCTCTATGACCTTACAATTACTACAGGTACTCTTGATCATTTCAGCGTGCCACCTGTCATACCAAATACCTGCAGGCTTGTCAAGGTATACACTACTCTCCTCTTTATATGGATATCCTCTGTATAAGTCTCTTATTGGGTATATATCATATCTAATATTGTACAAGCACTGTGTCTTTTTGCTATTTCAAATAAAATACATAGTTAATTTCCCCACATGACCCTCAATAAACTCCTGCAACAACAATGGAAAATAAACATTGCCAATATGCCAGTGTTATGTCCCTTTCTGCCCCTATAATCAATACCCTCCCTGTGAAACGCCCATAAAGCACAAACACGGCCAATCAAAATGTTCCAGTTGTGATGTCTAGAGAAAACTAATCTTGCTGAATGGAAGTGTGGTTAATCCGAAAATTGAAAGTCACAATAGAGTTATGTAAATCAATACGGTCTCTGACTGGCTTATAGCGGACACACTTTATTGACCTTTTATCAATTACTTTTCTGCAGTAAAACATTCAGTTGATCTCCTATACAACCATGAGTCATGGGCTATTTCCTACCTATTATTAGGGTGCCCTACAGTGTCCTCAAAATCAATGATTGTCCTCTGGTTTTTGCGTTTCCCAATTGCTCAATATCATGTTCATGTCATATTCATCAAAATTACTTGAAAGTTACTATAGATTAATAGTCATGATCAATAATTAGGAAATACTGTAAATCTTTCCAGGAATTGTGTAGATACAGCCCTGTACTGTTTTGTTCTTGCAAGCCTGCACAGATACAGGACAGGTCACCTATCACTATACAAACACCAGGAAATACAGTGTATAAGGCAGACTGAGCTTGTGTTAAAGATATTTTGATTGATTTTGAAGAAAAAAAAAGGCATATAATGTATGTCACTGAAAAAAAGGTGTGGGGAGACAGATCTCTACCACAGATTGTCCTGTATCCTCTTCCCTAAGTAAATGTAGCTATAATGTTCTCAAAGTACCTAATACAAGGTTCGTACAGGATTCTTGCTATGAAATTTAGGGCCTTTTTAAGGCCGTTTTAGGGCCTTAATTTCTGTGTAAATTTAAGGCCCTCAAAATTTTTGACACCTATTCCAAAAGACAGAAAAAAATCATACTTTTACATAAAATTGGACATATTTGTTTATTATCTAAGCGTTACATGATTAAAGTTTTATGAAACACTTTAAACACTGTTTGCAAAGTCCACCGCGACATTCGGAGGGGGCATGTGCATGTCTGTTATATCCAATTCCTTTTCTGGGTTTGCAGACTTACTGGTAAACTGTTCAAACGCCTGCTGACAAGTGTTACTCGCCGATGTAGCACACGTGCAATGCTTATCACTTCTCTCGTGCAACTTTAGAGCTAATTCGCCCATTTTCCCAAGAACTATCAGTCTCCTACAAACTGTACAGAATGTGTCATATTTTGACTCTGCTTTAATAACCCATGGGTAACAGTTAACTCAACTAGCTGGTACACTGTGCGCCCCATGTCTGATCCGCCATTTGCTTTTGGTACTTGGAATAAGTACTCGGAACACCCCTAGACTTTACGTTGAATATACTAAAATCAGACACGGAAGCGGATATCCGGAAATCGCATTACGTTTAGCGAATGTTCGCTGTTTCTTTTGAAATCCATGTTAAAAATAAGTAAAAACAAGAGGCCCAATGGGCCTGCATCACTCACCTGGTATTAATCTCACACTTGTAATCTTAAAAGTGGACTAAAATACAGCTACAGGCAGAATATCAGTGTTTGATTCATAAGAACCTTTTAAAAGATTTAAACATATGACGCCTGTGACCTTGAATGTCGAACAAGGACATCAGGTTGAAAGTGGATCAAGGTCATTCATTTGAACAAACTTGGTAGTCCTTCATCCCAGCATGCTACAGGCCTAATTTCAGTACCCTGGGCCTTTTGGTTATTGAGAAGTTGTTTGAAGATTTTAAAACATTTGACCCCTGTGACCTTGAAAGCTGGTCAAGGTCATTCATTTGAACAA
>NW_018408351.1:416953-457829 GCF_002113885.1 Mizuhopecten yessoensis | reverse complement strand
GTAGCCCTTCATCCCAGCATGCTACAGGCCCAATATAAGTACCCTGGGCCTTTTGGTTATTGAGAAGAAGTTGTTTGAAGATTTTAAGACATCTGACCCCAGTGACCTTGAAGTAGGGTCAAGGTCATTCATTTGAACAAACTATGTAGCCCTTCATCCCAGCATGCTACAGGCCCAATATAAGTACCATGGGCCTTTCGGTTATTGAGAAGAAGTTGTTTGAAGATTTTAACATATTTTACCCCTGTGACCTTGAAAGTGGGTCAAGGTCATTTATTTGAACAAACTTTGTAGCCCTTCATCTCAGCATGCTACAGGCCTAATATCAGTACCCTGGGCCTTTTGGTTATTGAGAAGAAGTTGTTTAAAGTAAAAAGTTGACGCCGGACGGACGCCGGACGGACGGACGCCGCACCATAACATAAGCTCACTTGCCCTTCGGGCAGGTGAGCTAAAAATGACAAAACACAAAGGAAATTACATGGAAACTATATTTGATGCCTATTACATCAAATTCAAGGCTCATTTTCCCAAATTCAAGGCCTCTTAGTGAAATTTAAGGCCTTTTAAGGCCTTCACACCATTTAAAGGCTTTTCAAGGCTAAGCCTTGTTTTTAGGGCCTTTTCAAGGCCTGTACAAACCCTGTAATAACTCAGTGCAAGGTCTTACACATCAAGAGAAAAAAAAGATTTATAACTAAACTATTTGAGAAGTCTGTGCCTATGGTGTATAAATCATCAAGCCAGCTGTTTGGTTACCCTAATTCTAGCTTGTGCTTCTACATATTACTACACACACACACTCACACACACACCACACCCCTCCCTCTCCTCTCTCCAGATGTCATCTCTACTGCACCAGAGGTATGAGTATTACTGGGCCACCAAGACCAAGGAGAGGTTGGGGACAGGCTCATATGGAAGAGTATCCAGAGAATGCTGCACTATGTATACTGATCATGACTTGTATATGTCCATAAAGAGTCACTTAAATATTCACAATGCTAGAGATTTGAACTTAATTGGACTATAATCTCCATTTCCATAAGCAACCGACTGCATCTACTTCCAGTTCGGTAACCAAAATATATTAATAACCCATTAATTTTGCTCTTTTTCATAACCAACTATATCTAACTGCATATATCTCCACAAGCAATCAATAAAATCCCTTTCAGCAATACATGTACATCCTAAAGACCACATATAATTTATGTACTCTAGTAATACAGGGGTGTACAATTTCATCTTTCAAGTACCAAAATGGTACCAAACGGCAGATTTTGAAAAGTCTACTAGCCCAAGTTACATTTTCTTATTACTGTATATTGAAACTTTCACTACCCCTGCTAAGAAATTTACTAGCCCTGAGTCAGTGTTAGACTAGTAAAACTGTACACCCCTGCATTACCGTTATATGAAACTATGTGGAGGTATGATATCACTATTTATATAGACTAAACTAACATTTCTACCATATATATATATACCTGTAAATATTTAATGATCTCACAACATTAAATGATATTCTCAAGTTTCGTCTATAAATGTACTTTCACCAGGATACCAATAAAGCCTTGTGTTACCTCTACTCCACATGTAGTAATTGTAAATGGGACAGCAAGGCAGCAAAAGGAAATGGAGATTTTTTCATTAAGCTTGATCACATCTTGACCAAAGCAAGCCTTCAATCTTATTGCTGCACTTAGTACCGCTGAAAATGAGCCAAATGGCAATACTTGGAAGTAAAACCACTCAATTGAACACAACCGAAGCAGCTGGATACACATAAAGGCTTCTACTTCTGTATCAGCCATTGATTCATTACCAGGCATCAGCAAAATCCATACACTCATTGAAAATTACCTGAATCCAAAATGACCTTCATGTAATGTCCACAGATTTTTCCAAACATGCTGTTCCAGGATCCGTGGCTGTCCAGGGTTTGTACGGTCAGTTATATATAGAGGTCGTGGCTATGGTCATCATAGGTACAAATGCTGTGACAAGTGCACATATAGGTCACTGCCACTCGTCTTACTGAAGAACTTGGGTATCACATACAGGTTTTATTCATGTGTACAATGTGACACCTATACTTAGGTCTGTTCCTTCATTACTCAATACAGGTAAGGTAAAGGTTATAATATAATCCAATGGTGTGCACAAATTCAACTTCTTGATCTTTGGAAATATGTGCAACTTCCTACTTTTGGTGAATGTCCAAGCACTGTGGTCAAGGACAAGTCTACATATTCTCTTTACCAGTAAACAATAATCACTTCTTTCTTGCTTATACATTAATTGAGTAGAAAAACAAGATATCCATAAATCTGTGAATATTGATACCTGGACTCTGTAGGCCTCCCGCAATCTGATTGGATCTGTATCCAGGTAAAACTGCAGACAGACATGATTAGTGGTTTACACACATCACTGGCTACTTCAATAACACCCGCTTCCAGACATTATTACGTTACATTGTTAGCTAGAAAAACTTCATTTCATCGGTTATCATAGACCAGGTATTGGTGCCATTCTACTCTGTCATTGTCCTAGCTCACAGCTCACTAATGTCTTCAATGGCAGATCAGTTACCTCTCTACCATTGTCCATACGATGGACCAGTTGATTAAATGATGGAAAAAGCGGGAGAGCACGAGGACACAGTTTGAGCTAGACCAACATATTATAAGCATGCTCCCCATAAACACATGATGATGGTGACCCATGGGTCAAACAATTCTACCTTCGACTCTTTCCACCTGGCAGTAAATGATGTGCTGCCATGGCAACCCATTTCCGTATTATAAACAAAGTCAGAAAAAATATGATACATATATCCATCAATTTGGTGTGATTCCTTTTTTATATACACAGGTGCATTTGGTATCCCTTCACTAATGTGATGAGGTTCAAATTGCCTGGCAATATGTCTTGCAGGGAAGGTCATTACATGCCTGTCTTTCCTACAGATGACCATGCTAGTGTATCTGACCACTATAGGACAATGACCTCAACGTCATGGTCATCAGGATAAAGTGGATCTCTCTAATCAATACAGTCTTTGGACGAAGTGATAATTAGAAGAATTTAAACACTAGAGTTAATAGTTTACAGGAAATACATGTACAACTGATGAAGAAGCTTGTGTATTGAGGTTCTGGTACTTTTATATGAAATCCCAAGGGAGCTAATTTAAACCTTAAATTTACAAGTGTTCCTTTCATGCTGTTACAAAAACATGTAAAATTCTATTCTGCTGATGAGGTGCTTTTACAATGCATTGCTCAGGTTTTCCGGTCTTTATGATTTATGTAAGAATACTAGGTTGTTTGGACATGTTCATCACAGCACAGATAATTTGATGTAGGTTTTTATCGGCGGGAAAGGTTACATTATATGGATGTACTGGTCTTCACCATCGTCTGAGTGTCTATGGCACTGGTGAGATCTGTGACGGAACACTGCCTTTGGAGGCTGCTGGTCTAATGTAATCATCCTACGGCCATACATAAAGGATATTGGTTTTTGTCCTTAATAAGGTCCGGAATAGATGTAAAACGGTGTCCTTTGGCCTCTTTACTCCCATACCATCAAATCAATTATATCTTTTGTAAGGCTTCCAGACAAAAACTTCAGTCTCATAATTTAATTGTTTCATACTGGCACAATATTGGAATTTCCTGTCGACCAAATTGGATCAAAATCTGTTTAGAGGTGGAAGTTCTTCTAATGATGAAAAAAAAGTTAAGTTGTATATATATATCCATATGCCACTTCAATTTCATAATTCGGACAGAATGTCAAAACGCAATCCTAAACCATTTTCTTGAAGAATCCATCAACATTTAAAGACGTTTATGTATGTAATACTTGTAGCATCGTGGTGACTTAGGAATGAAATTGAAGCAATCCATCTACTTCAGCATTTTCTAAATAATCCTGTGAAGTAAATTTTACCAGTTCTAATGTTAAATATGAAATATAGCAAAAATGACCATAACATGATCATTCCAATAAAGTCAGGTTCTGTTTTAAATGGTGGGTTGGATTCTGTAATGATGGGTCAGATGTTGTAGTAAGCTAATGATAACTATACAATATACCAAATCTTAGTTAGAACTCAGCAGAAACCTGACCAGAATTTCCCCCAACCCGGTTAATTATGACCTACATTTGGGGACGAACCTCACGCTGACAAAACTGATGATCCCGGAGTCAGAGAAACATTATAAGATTCAGACTGACTGCCCGACAGGGGTCGGATAGATGTGTCCTACATGTCTTGCACAGGAGTTCTGCCTTTACTGACGTCCGTGTAGATAAACAGTTTATATAACATTATGTAGTGACTGGGGGCGTGTGTGTGTCCAGACAGGATTACAGAATTACGCTGGAGGATGAATGAGATGAAAGGTCAAAACAATCAAATATTGTGTAGAAATTGGTCCATTTTGTCTTATTCTAAGTGAAAGAATGAATTTAGATTTTTCAAATGTTCTTCTAATCATAACATGATCTTATTATCAGATATTAACAAGATCATCAAATTCATGAATAATTATTATACTTCTTTTTAAAATTGGGGTTAATCAACAGTTTTTGCTTAAAGATTAATGGAATAAACACAAACATTTCGTGTTGAACATGCAAGATGTATGTTACATTCAGAATCCAAGTTTCATAGAAAAGCATTACAGATTTTATCGAGATATATAGACTTGTTTGCAAATATTTATTAATGACAGGCTTCATTTAATTTCTGTAAATATAATCCAAAGTCAATATAACGGTATTGATCTTTTTTAGAAATTTCCCCAAAGTATTATTCAATATTTGATATTATCTTTTCCTTTTCAAAACAAACAAAGACACAGCTTCAGGACATTTTCTGCAGCAGCTTAAGCCAGTTCACCTAATTTGCTTCCCGTCACTGACACTATCTCACAACCATGGCGCAATCAATTAATATGAGATCCATAGAGACTAACTGTCCGGTCTTATAATCACTACACATACAGACCTGCTTTATCTCCCCCAATCTGTCTGAGAACTCCCCCAACAGGAATCAGCAGGCTTTTATACACATCATTCACTAATTGTGGAATACTCAAGTTGTGAAGCAACTATGCAGAACTAATGCGAAGTTGTCCATGAGTACAGTCGAAACATAGATCTGAATTAATTTTTCTTTACATGATTGCTCTATTTCAGTGAAAACAGCAGATGGCATTAGAACATATATGATTTCTTTTAAAGTGCAAATGTTGATGTTATTTCAAGAAATTTGATACCGTTAACGACAATCTAGACGCTAATAACCTAAATTTAAGAATCAACTTCTGAAAATTAGGAAATAACATTTTTATCAAACATTTATAACGATATATATTTTCTCCAAAATACAATATGTATGGACTAGGGAATTTTACCATACAAGAACTGAAATGAGGTATCTTGGAAAATTATGAACATATCCCAACTTACATGACAGCTGTTAGCCTGTTAGTGGTGCATTCACACACAGATTGATTCTACCATCCTCATTGAATTTTATGATTTATGTCTATACATCAGTAACACTTATTTACATTTAAACAAGCACATACATATGTACATACTCAATCTCAAGACTGATTCAATGTCTTTATCAAGATATCCACGTCTAGGCAAACCTCTGCCATATGAGGCAAGGGAGGTAACCTCAACAGGATTGATGCTTATCCCTCAGCCAGGGGTAGATTTAGTAAGGAAAACAGTTAGAATCTTTCAAACTAGTTCTTATATTATTAGTCACTTCAGGTCACTTAATCAATATCTAATGTTATGGTATATTTCAAAGTTGAAGGATTGCCTGTATAAATTCTACAGAAAATTTCCACTGTTTTAACTACGGATTACATTACCATTCGTACACAAATCACTGTTTTTAAACCGTATCATAAAGTATGACTATGAACATTCCACGATGTTATAAAAAGATTTCCTTTCCCTAGGTAAGCTGGCCTCTAAAATTATACAAATACATGTGATGAATGAAATATTGCAAGGATTGAATTTCCATACACAGAGATAATTACCAGGGTATCTACAAGTACTTAGCTGTTGTAGACTGAAGTAGTACTAGCACCTGAGGGTTTGTAACATGAGTATTATGTACATGTACTGTGAAGTTTCTACACAATCATTTAATTGTTTGTTGCCATCCTATACAGCCCAGAGCTACTAACCATCACTTTTACAATCAACAACGACTGAATGTAGACTGAATGTAGCCATCAGTCGTGCCTGTTGTAATATGTTGATGTGTGAACGGTGTAGAAACAGACTATCAAATCAAATTGTTCAACATTACACTGATCATATAAACACCACACTGAAAGTCTCATCTGTACCATCGAAAATTGAGTGTGAAAAATAATCCCAAGTATTAAACCTAATATAATTTCTATATGACACCTTACGAGACAAATTATGTTTCTGGTATGCTGTGCTGTCTACAAATAACCATTGTATATATTCCACACAGTATAGAAGATGTGTAGGCATGTTTGTATGGTTTAGATGTAGAACAGCACAGTAAATGGAGTTTAACTCATTCACCCCTGAAAACACATTTGAACTCTTCAAGTTCAAAGGTTGGAATAGTTCATTATGAAATTTCAGTGGTGAATGAGTTAGGAAGATTTTGTAAATTATACTGTCTTGAATTGTTTAAATAGACTAACATAACATTCATTTTTTTATTTTTGAGACCATTGATTATATGGCAACATAGCGGAGAACAGTTATGTGTCCATTTTTTTTACCATGGAACAAAATTGTGCAGAATTAGCTGTAAACAGAATACTCCTAAAACAGGTCATGCTCAACTTTGTTGCTGCAGTGTTTTCATTAAAAGCCTGTTGCTGGCATTAGTATCCTATTAATCATTAAATTTGATACGGCTATATATTGTTTGAGTATATGTATAGGTCAACATTGCAGCATGTGAACATTCAACAGGCTTTTCCTTCAAAGTCAACCACCTATTTCTATATAATTTGAGGTTCTTATATACCGCTTTATCACAACCAAGTTTGTAGATGTCTCAAAGTGGTAAAGTTAAGTATTATCGGTGGTTATAGGGCCTTTGCAACCAGCCAATATCTTTCTTAACTCCCTGGGGAGTATACAGGCTGTGCTGCCATTTCCGTGCTAACAGCTAGCATTCAACAATTCTAGCACTGTCCAATCACGTACTCATTTACAGCTGAGTAGACTGGAACAAGCGAAGTAAAGTATCTTGCTCAACGATACAACACAGAGCTGTGCCGTGACTCGAACCCTCAACCCTTCGGTCTCAAGCCTGGCGTCCTACCACTAGACTACCTTGCCTCCTTAGTGAGAACACTGTACTGTCTGATAAAATCAACATATTTTCACTTTTATTACTAAAATTATAGAAAATGAGCATGAGGGGCTAGGCTATCTTCCCACACTGGTTATTGCTATTTAAAGCGTGGCCACCGGAACCAGTATGATGTGATAGGGCTAGGTTTGACAGGGTTAAAGTGGTGATGCACACTGCAGTAGCATGTATCTGTCTGTGATTTCAGGGATCACAGATGGCTGGTGTTTGATGTTAAGTAAAGTGATGGAGGATGAGATAACTACACACACTGAGGTTAGACAGAGGTGCACTGACCCTGTGATAAGACATTATAACACTCTATATACTGGCTCCTGGCAGTGCTTAATGTCAGATCTCCATAACGTGTACATCCTTCTGCGATTATTATGTACCTCTCCAGCTCCTGTAGAAATTGTCTGTAAAAATAATCTCCCTGGTCCTATAGAATTAAGTCTTTATACATTTTCTGTTCTGATATACATATAGCTTTCAGTACATATGAAAAACAGTGTATATTTTCAAGTGTATGTAAAAATATTTAATAGAAATATTGTTTTATATCACCTTTCATAATATTTTCAGAAGCATTAATGGATTATGGAACTGTACCAGATATTGTCCTTTGCCGTCGATCGCCTTGGAAGGTTTTTTTCCTTCATAACAGAATTGCTAAACATAGCAGCTGTTTTAGGTGAAGTTATTCATTGTGAAAATAATCACAAATGACAAGTTTGTACATGGCAACAGCTAGTATACAGCCCAAGTAACTGACAAGAAAGACTATCTATAGGCTGATTTTAAAAGGGATGGACAGGTGCACATGTAACACCCCTGGTCCTGAGAGTCTGCTTACTTTACATGGCACAGCATACAACAATTTACCTGGGATAAGTCTAGGGGCTCTAGTACTTTATGAGGGAATTCGAACTGAGCTTATTTATATGACCCTAAGTACAGGAAAAACATTTTTGGTAAGAAGACCTTCGAATGGATGTAATTTAATTGTAACAAATATATATCTTTCCAAACATTTGACCTCATGTAACAACTGAAAGGTTTAAATTAAATTAGCAGTAGATTTAAGTTAAAAAAAATCGCCTCCATCATGACAAGGCCCATATAAAGATACATTGAGCTTTTCCCCTAAGCTACATTATAAGTAGTGACCAATTATAGATGTATTTATAACTGAAACATAGCCATACATTATTGGTGCACTAATGGAATGTTGATTTAATAAAAAGTGAAGTACATCTTAATGTAAGTAATTCATGACTTGCATATATACCTCTGCATGTAATGAGGAAATCCTGTTTGGTGTAATAATTCACTTGTTATTTGATCAGACATAAGTGTTTCTATGCCATGTATTGGTTTATATATAGTGGTCCAAGACCCACTCAGCATCCTCACCAACTGGTAAATAACAGGTTCCTCTAACAGCGGTCAAAAGGTCATATCTTACTTATCAATAGCTTCTAGATTGTATAATATACACACTGATGCCGAATTATATTCTGATTATAATCATACACTATAGTCAAAATCCTAAACTTCTGTTGCTTTGATTTACAGTTTTGAGGCATTCATGCCATGTTAATTACAGTACACTAGTCTGGCTAAAGTATTCATGTAGTCAACTGTTTTTGTGAGTAAAATATCCACTTTTAACCAAATACATTTTCAATAAATATTTCAGATCAAGAATCATTTTCATGAGAAGTTCTGTTTTTTGACAGAGCTTCATCAATACACAATTTCAGAACTTATGTAAAGAACCAAACAGAATTGTGTATCACAACGTGTCAAATGATCTTAATTGTTTTAGTGTATTATCCATTTATACAGCTAGGTAAACTATCCCACAAATTAAATCTACAGATATATAGGCATCACTGACCTACATTTTACCAGACTAAATATAAATTAAATCATGTATCCTTATATACATTGACTAAAATAGACCTGATCAGCCGCTAGCATCTCCATGTCTAAATACCAAATGTTAATTTTGTAAAGGTTAGCCGTGCCTGGTAATCCAAGTTATTTCCGTACAATTCGGTGTCCAGATTGATGCTTTCCTCATCTCTACAAGACAGAAATATCTTTCCCTATATTAAACATAGCACCATTTCTAGAGATCACACATTCTAATTAATCAGAATTATTCAGGAGTCAAAAATGTTCCAAGGATGTTGCCATGTCTTGATCACAAAGGCATTGATTGATGAGAAATATTGTATGTAACAGAAAAAAGATTGAGAATACAACATACAGGATAATCCGATGAATATTCCTTTGGTGTATTATTTCAAATGATGGTTGTGACGATAAATATTCATGCAGCTTATAATTTAGTTAGGTAGAAGTATTTGCAAGATAATAAAAGATATTGTATTAAGTGTTTCAGCTAATGGTAGTTTTCTGTATCTTTGTAAAACTGTGGTAGAAAAAGATATTTTCTAGTTACCTCACCAAACAATGGAGTTGTTGCCTCTGTCTCAAAGATTATATATATATCCAATACACACATTACATCTCACATGAAGGCATACACACATAGGGAGATATTAGCCAGGTGGCATAGGACTTGTAGTTAGCGCCTGATAAGGCAGCTCCTACGGATTCCTCAAAATTATATTGATTAATGTATATATGCTAATTGTATTAACTATATATCTATGTACTGTAAAGCCCTTTAGAGTGGCTTACGTTAGCTAGATAAGGTGCCATATCAAATGTTGTATATTTATTTATTTTATTTTATAAACTGACACAAACCCTTCAATATACCCATGTTTATATGGAATTATTGATGTGGTCTAATTTACCCTCCCTAGTGACCTTGGCCAGACTGGAGAATGTAATAATGGGTGTGAAATAATAGGAAGTAATGAGGTTGTGAACAGGACATTAGTGAATGTCCTTAGTCTAGAACCACAGTATCCACAGCTATAGCTGTCCAGAGAAAGGAAGCAGATGTTGGAAGCATTAGGTCAGTTTAGAGTATAAGAGTTTTCACAGATACCATAGATGTCAACATCCCCAAATCAAATTGAAGTAAGAACCAAATAATGCAAAGATATATCTTACATTCCAGCCTACTGATTCTATGTGATCAATATTTTTGCTTGCTTGCTGAACTGGGAACAAACTTCAGTAAAAAATGCTAGCACTGCATCTCCATCCTGATATTATCATATATCCCAGAGCTTGTGGTTATAGACCTTCATCACACAGTCATCCCCATGCTGGTTCTCCCTTAATTATACCAAAGCTTGTAGCAAAGATCTTCACCAATCATCCCTTTCCTGGTTCTATCTAAATTATATACAAGAATTTGCTGCTAGATCTCAAATTTATCAACTAACTGTAAGTTAGTTCCATCTTAATAATATCACAGATCATAGCAAGATCTCAACCAACCAATCCTCATGCTGGTTCCATCTTAATGATATCACAGATCATAGCAAGATCTAAACCACTCAAACACATGCTGGTTCCATCTTCATTTTACTAATGATTTTATCTAGATTTCCATTGACCATCCCCATGCCTACTTGCAGCACGATTCCTGTTTATTATATACAAGAGACTGAAGGAAGACCTTCATTAACCATCCCTAAGCTGAATCCCTCTAAATCCTACCAAGTTTAGTACTCTAGGTAGTCCTCGTTCAATCACTCCCCAACCCTAGCTATAAACTACATGTAGTAAAACCCTGAAGGTAATACAATTTATATTTATAACTCTGGTGCCCAATACAAACCAACATCAGGTACCTAAGAAGATAAAATTGAATGACCTTTGAAATACTCACTGTAAACAGGTAAACAAGATACCTTTGGTCACCTGAAAATTGTAATTAGGACCAGGTAATGATGTCCCTACAGGTAGACCATTGAGTGGTCATTGTCCCCCAGGTGTGGATGATGTGGAGTGGGTTGTGTATTAGAAGAGTGGACAATGACCAGACAGGTAACATCAAAGCACCTTCACAGGTAGACACAGACTGTACCTTCACAGGTAGACACAAACTGTACCTTCACAGGTAGACACGGACTGTACCTTCACAGGTAGACACGGACTGTACCTTCAACAACCTTGGTATCATTCCTCCAACCACCTGTGTGAGGAATCTCTCTAGTTTAACCTACCTGATCTTCCAACCTTACTTATATTGGGACATGATCCTCCAAGTATAACCTAACCCATTCCTCCAACCACCTGTGTGAGGACATCATTACCAATCCAGTTTTAATTAACCTACGATATCTTCCTCCTACCTAGTTCATTTCTGTAGTCACATTACACATATTATGTGTTATGACATTCTAAACATTATCCAATTTTTTCCTTTAAAGCAAGCTTAAGTAACCACCACATAAATATAACATTTGTCACATTGTTTTTTTTAAACATAAACAATTAACATACATGTATTTGACTGCAAAAAAAAAAGATAAAATGAAAATATTTGGTAACAACTCTAAAATGCTTTTTATCATGATAAAAGTAGTTGGATTAAGATATCCACACATCTTTGAAGTTTTAATTAGGCTCCACACATCATACTTTATTTGAGATGCACCAATGTGTAAGGTCAAAACGAGTCGTTCCTGATTACATACATAAACATACTAAAGTCAACAGAAACGTTAACTAAGGCACAGACTTTTTTACTTTGAAAGAATTACATTTATTTTAGATGCTCAATCATCAATTCTTCCACAACTCCATTTACCAATCAGCTCTTACATAGTTGTCTGTAGTGATATTACCTGTAATCACAAATAGATCATTGCAAGTTACCTGGACAGTGTATTCATATTACCTGTAATCAAAGAAAGATCATAGAGAGTTACCTGGTATTGACAGTACACGTGGTGTTTTATGAACCTAATGTAAATATTTAATAATCATCAAGTAGGAGTGAGACTACATCATTGTATATTGGGTGACTAGACACGTACTGTTGGGCAAAATGTGTGTCCTACACAGGTCTGAGTTAATGGGTGGAGATGGTGAGGATAAGTATAGCTAATTCTGTTAATGAACACGATCTATACAATAATTTGGCACCAGTTTATGATACACAGTGAGTACATATACATGTTCACATACCCTAGCACACACACAAACTAAGATTCAGGTCCTGGTGAAAGACATCATATAAGATATACTGGGAGGACTGACACTGACAACATTACATACTGTGGGTTGTCTGAGGATGCCCTGACAACATAAGTTACACTGTAAGGTCTGACACTGACAACAACATACTGTGGGTTTTCTGTGAATCCACTGACAACATAAGATAGATAAAGTGGGTTATCTGAGGATGCCCTGAAAACATAAGATACACTGGGAGGTCTGACACTGACAACAACATACTGTGGGTTTTCTGTGAATCCACTGACAACATAAGATAGATAAAGTGGGTTGTCTGTGGATGCCCTGACAACATAAGATACACTGGGAGGCTGACACTGACAACATTACATACTGTGGGTTTTCTGAGGATGCCCTGACAACATTAGATAGATACAATGGGTTGTCTGAAGATGCCCTGACAACATCAGGTAAACTTGGAAGTCTTACACCGATAACATGAGTCATGTAAGAACACACTGACAACACATTTGACAAGAGGCCCAATTTGCAAGGGGCTTGAATATGGCTATTTATGAAATCCATTTGAAATCTGCCCAGTAGCTGGAGCAGAAAACCCACAGGAATGTAATAGTCATTTGATTTGTATAATTTTGATCCCCTTTGGTTCTGACACTACCACAATATTTTGGTTAATACCTGCCCAGCCGTTTGTGAGGAGATGTCATTTAAAGTAACTCTTTCAAATCAAGCCTGCATGCCCCTCACCCAGCCCTCAAGAAGGTTTATTTGTATGGCTTTTGATCCCAATGGGCAAAGAATACTACTACTTCCAACAGTAAATTTAAATCAAATTGATCAACATCTTTGCAATTCATGGAACCTTCACTCTAAAGCTGATAGTTTTTCCACATTGCTTCTCTGGAACATATTGCATGCATCCATTGCCTGATGAATATATTTGTTTAACCTGAACCAGATCCCTAGACAAGCCACACCTATAGACGCATTATTGATCTGTTTATGAAAACCTTAGCCAGATAAACCATGACAAACTCCACGCTATACAACAGCTATACATGTACACGGTTGTATGGAGACATCCCTTGGCTGTGTACAGGTATTTGTAGACTCTGTATCGATGGAGAAGCTACTTCTCCATACAGCATACTTAAGTTATCTCGTCTTATCAATCTCATAAACATTGGGTAATTTTTAACCCTGACTCCAATTTTATCAAAAGAATCAGAGCTAATTGATACAGAATAAACTTGATCAATCTGATCATGAGTTTAAATAAACAAAAGATGTCATGACAATGACCTTGCAGTACAGATGTACATCCTTCAAGCCTTGAAGGTTGATCAGGTGTGCCTTGTAATTATAGGCAGCTTCACAGTGTACCGTAAAATCTTGATTAGAACCCCAAGGCACTTGTACGAAATTAACAAATAACGAATGAGGAGGGTAGCTGTGCTTGGAGAAGGAATACCAGGTAGTACATCGGCACACAACGTGGGTCTACCTGCAGGGTGGGGTAAACCAGTACATCTAAAATGTACAAGTGTAACAGCCTCACAACTTGGTGTTTTAGTTCTAGCTATAAAGCACTGACAAAGTCTGGACAACATCCAAACCATGAGGCCTCCAACATATCTCATACTGCGACTTTTGTATCGACTATTGTATCGTAGTTCTTTATTCTATCAGCAAATGGTATCGTCATTAACACTGCCTTTATGTCAATTAACAGCAAGTATATTAATGTCAGCTTTTACATTGTGTAGTGTACTGCTGCTATCTTTTAGCAGATACACAATGTAATTTAAGGTGATATCCAATGGCCAGGTCCCTGTGATGTAACTTATTTTAAGGACATATGGTACCTACTGTGATATGTAGCCCCTTTCCAAAAGGTTTTTACGCTGAAACACCTGTACACTAGCTTTTATGGACAAGTCGTACAAAGGATACACAAGTTTATAAATATACATTAAAGATACTATTTAATTGTTAATTAAGGCTATCTTTAAACTCTTGCAGTGCGAGATAATCATAACACATCTCACATTATTTGGGGTATGGTAGCATAAAACCTTGGCAGATACGCCAGTAAGATCTAAATAACTCCTTCAATGACTTAATTATCAATAACTTCATAAACATATGAATAAATTGTTTTATTATGTCTTCCATGGTGCAATGATTTTGTATTTTCATATTTTGTTCATTGATAATACAGACACTGGTGTTGTGATGAGAATTCCTACAGAAATCAGGCCCCAACTGAACAGTTTTCTCAATAAGGTGCGCTTAAAATGTGACCATTATACAAACTGTAGTAATGAAGATTTAATGTACAAATACTCTATAACATCCCACTCTCAACTTTTTTTAAAATATCCACTGGCTTCTACCTACAAGTAATACGACCTGAAGCATCCTAAAAACTTGAGAAATGTATGAGAAGACACAGCCTACATGTACAGTACATCTAATACTGGAGCACCTAATGGTGACAAGGTGACAATGGACCATGTCCTTGGGTGGCATAATTTCACCTTCACTTGACTCAGCTGGTGTGGCCAGCAGCCCCATTAGTCTTGGCAGGTACATATAACACCAATTATACACATGGTAACCCTACAGGGACACAATACACAGATACAGGTAATATAACGAGGAATAAACATCCTATTGACACAAAGTTACAGGGAGGATACATCGATAAAGAATGCAGGTATCACCTTGAAAATAGGCCTCAACAGTTAAAGGTAACATAATGTCACGCCCAGGTGCTTCAGTGGTTAGACAGATGGTATAGCTGTGTATTCTGTCACAAAATTCTTGATCCTATCACTTGATTTTTTATTAGCACATCTGTGCAATTTTGTGGTGAATTATCATATTGTCCTAAAGTGATTCATGGACAAAAATCAAAGTTTATCCTTAGATTAAAAAAAAGAGCACTGATGTCACCTTGCCAAACTGGTCTTGCTGGATCCCGGAGTTTGCAGTGCACCAGGTGTTCCTATACCCTTTCACCCCTATCAACAGTAGTAGACTGCTCCAGATCAAAGGACTTTTAAAAGCCGTACATGGAAACCAAGGGTGGGCAGGTTATAAACTTATGATACAGAAAATATGTCACAAAATTTCAATGAATCATCACAAAGATATCTACATGGTGAACTATACACTTATATTTATATTATACGGTCTAGAGCTCCAGTGTATATAAGGAGCAATTGTGTCCAACTTCCAATCATTCCCCAAAGTCTAATCAGCCTTGGGTTCTACTTCATGTCTGATTTTCCCTCATCATATTGAATGTATGTTTTTATGTGAAATGAACATGAAATAACGAGAATTTGAGATAAAAGTTACAGCTAAGTATCAATAAGCAAATAAATTATCCAAGAAAACTAATGTGGTTTATTTTTTACCAAAATGATGTATTCTTAGTAATGCAATATATTACAGTTTAAAATACCAATTAACACAGCATGTATTGTATAAAATAGGCATTTTCTTCACACTATCAGAGATATACCAGGATTTTAGATGTTATAAGATTTATCACATCATCAGCCTCCGGATCTAACTCTGTGGTATGTATATACAGTGGCAGAATATGTTTGTCTGGTGTGTTTACTCTGGAAACAAAAACTAGGATAAACACTTTGGTCTTACTCCAGTTCATTTTTGGTGGGATTTGTATGAAACTGACGGTTTTATGCCTGAAACCTTGTATACATTTCTTCTCCATCTGTTGAATTCCAGCCATACCATGCTGGCTTTTGCATGTTGGAACAGGCTAATACAAAACCTGGTTAGGCTGATCACTACAGACTTTTAACAGTAGTTCACGAGGGTCTGTCCATTTCATTACATATCTTACAGTTAACGTTTACTGCTATCTTGGACAATGATTTATTGGTAGAGGAAACCTATTAAACAAAATAATACTTTTCTACCATGAATGTTTGTATGCTGCACGTCAACACAGCCTACTGTAAGATAACCATGCTTTCTATTATTGTGTGGATAATATGTTATTGATAAGGAAAACCAAGACCCCCAGTACCAATACTAGCATCATAAATATATGAGGCTAAATAATGTAGGCATGATAATCCACTATAGTTTACCTTTATATTTATTCTCACTTATCTGTGTATACAAGAACATTTTCTAGCAGTCCCCCTACTCCCCCCAGGGCTGGATTCTTTAACCTTCCTCATTTACTGAACCATATGACTATATCAACGTTCTTAATCCATCACTGTTCTTCAAATTATGCTCCAAATTTCTCATCATTGTTTTATATGTCAGTATGTATCACTCACACAGGAAGCGCGAGTGAGAGAACCAGCACTTCACAGGAAGTTCAACTAGTGCAAGTTGTGGCTATAACTTGACCCCTGAGGTCTGTACATATACTGCTGAAAATGCATATATCTTTACCATTTACTGATGCCACCTTATAAACTCAATGTCGTTAAAGCAAACTGAAGTATTAGATCACATTTTTAACCATACAACAGTTGCACTGGCCATCAGAATGAACCAATGACCTAAGGGTGTGTCCAATGGTCAGGTTTGAGCTTAATAATACAAAGAAGTATATATATCAGATACATGCACTGTATCAGTTCAATAAGTCCCTTTTTTGTTTTTGTTTTAAAATGCAGTTCAATCTATATGTATGTGTTTGCACCTTGATCATGTACAGATCAAAGGAAACAGAATGTCAAAACATCTGAACAATTTCTGAAGGAAATGTTTCTAATTTTAACGTAAAATATGTATATATAGATATGTATATACACAATTGATAATGTTTTTAAGTACATGTACATATACATTTATATACACTATAAGATCAGTATCACTATACAAAAGCATAGATGGGGGGGGTTTTCCATGAGAAATTGTCAAAATTATGAAAAAAACTCTAGCATGGACAAAAAATTCCTGATAAGAATTTTAATCAATACTGCCATGTAAGCATTTTTCTCCCGGGAGAGTTGCGAGGGAATGGTGTGGCCTGCATGTGTCGACACAATGGCTGATGTTGGTATATATACACCATGACCTGCTGACAGTTAGGTCTGCTGGTCTCAAACAACATAACAGATGATAGCTGATGACAGTATCCCCAGCATTGTTCCTCTGTTTGAAGACATCAGCCCCTGACAATTTAAGTCCAACATGATTATATATCAGGATGTGTATCGGATATATCACTGATGACGTTTTCCCAAACACTGCAGAAGCTCAGTTTTCAGAAAGAAGATGGTCCATCATGTGTGATATATTTATGTAAATACTGTATTATACTTGTGCAATTTCATGATAATAATCAGTTTGACCTTCAGAATACAATTTCATAACATCATCAATGAAATGTCAAACCTCGACAGAATGGCTAATGACCTAAAACATTTGTCTTTATTGTCTTTATCTTTTTTTCTTCTGTTACATCTCCTCAACATACGACTCCATCTTTAATTTTTAGTTTACTCATAAATGTACAGTATAAATATTTTATGCTGACTTGGTCTGTTACACTAGTACACTCACCTCCTGATTTAATACTGTTGAGCAAGGTGTCGGATAATTGCATATTTGCAAAGTCTCTTTTTTTATCAAGTCTGGCTCTCAATTTTTCACCTTTTGACTTTTGAAATCATCATATTTTTCTGCACCTTGCATTTTGTAAATCAGAACAGCATAAACTGTGATATTTTATAGCATTATTTTTGTCAAATGGGGGGCCTATAGTTAGCCTATAGCGGGTGTATAGCCACTAGTTCACACACACATGATGCTGAGTTGGCCTATAGCTAGCCACATGTACACACACATGAGGTCGCATATAGCTAGCCACCAATACACACACATGAGGTGGCCTTTAGCTAGCAACCAGTACACACACATGATGCTGAGTTGTCCTATAGCTAGCCACCAGTACACACACATGATGCTGAGTTGGACTATAGCTATAGCCACCAGAACACACACATGATGCTGAGTTGGCCTATAGCTAGCCACCAGAACACACACATGAGGTGGCCTATAGCTATAGCCACTAGTACACACATGTGATGCTGAGTTGGACTATACATTTACAAACTAATGTAGCTAGCCAACATAAACACATGTGATGCTGAGTTGGACTATAGCTAGCCACCAGTACACACATGTGATGCTGAGTTGGACTATACATTTACAAACTAATGTAGCTAGCAAACATAAACACATGTGATGCTGAGTTGGACTATACGTTTACAAACTAATGTAGCTAGCCAACATAAACACATGACGCAAGGACTTGAGCTATCTACCAGAAAACATATAAGGCTGATCTTTTATAGCTAGCCAAAAGAAAACACACTTGAGGCAAGGTTGGACTGAAACACATGAGAAACATATTAAAGCTTCAGGTACATGATGTCCAGCTGTGAGAACAACATCCATGGCGATTCAGAGGCTGACTAGATAACAAGATAGGGAACAAACAAATACCAAAGTAACCAAGCAGAAACTGTAACATTACTCTTAGTTGATCAAGTTAAAATATGTAAAAATACAATCAACATCAGTGTTCCTGTTACCACATATTGGAATATAAAATGAATGACATACTGCCATGACTAAATGTAATGCTGCTTTGTATACAGATCAAGATTAACCCATTAGTATTATAATATAATCAGGCTACTGGTAAGTTTATTTGCCTGCATTATCAGATTGAGGGATTTCATTCATACATGTACATATATGCACAGTTTCCTTGGGTCAATAGGTCATATTCTTTTCCTCAATGCCAATATGCAGTTTCTTTTTGGATAGTTCCCTCACTTGCATGTATTTTTGTTAAAAGTGCCATGGTATCTCATCCTATCTTTGATAACATCACACTAACAGGTATTTTCCTTGACAGTGGTATTGCTTTCTCTTGAGGATATTATGCCTCCCTTTAGGGAGAGCTCTATAAAATGCCATTCCATTATGTTATGCATTTCCCTTGCAGATGGGGAGGTTTATCTTTCTGTTCTGTTAAGGTTGGTGTATATTTCTTTCCCTTGAGGGTGGTATATAATCCTCTCCCTTGAGTATTTTCACTGTCTATATATATATGCCTTTCCTTTGAGGAGGTGTGCATTAAGGGCAGGCCACCAGATATATATATGCCTTCATCAGATGAATTATCTTGATCTTCCTATATTTCAGATGATGGTAGCTTGTGTTTCAGTTTGCATCCATATTATTTCCCGATTGATGAAGACAATATTTTAACAATATTCTCATCCTTTTATATTGTTTTCTTGTCCCCTAAAGCCTTATATATTAAGTCACTTATAGGTATAGAAAGCTGGGGCTTGTTTTAGGTTGTATATGGTATGATGACTGAGACAGCATGAAACCTAGAGGAACATCACCAGTATTTCTAACATGAAGATTATCATCCCATTTTATAACATGCCTGACCTATTTCATCAAACTGATGAAGAAAAAACAAGACAATTAGACAACTTATTTATATATATATATACAATGTAAGGTAAAAGCAATGATTCAGGGTGAATTAATTCTGTTATTTTTTTATTTATTTTTTTAAATTTCAGCAACAGAGAATAACCCATATCAATATAAAAAATATATTCTTGTATAATTCTTACTTTTTTTGGAAACAATTTTTCTGTAATATACATGCTTTAGAAAACCGTCATTTATCTGCTAATTGAGAATGATGTAGGAGTATGTTGAACAGGTATAGTAAACTATATAAGATTATGATAATTGAACACTTGTGGAACGTCTATGACAGATATTCAATAATATCTGTATGCTATTACCAACTGACCGGTGTGTTACCTCTATAGTAGAGGTCAACCCTGGTCACTGTAATATAATTACAGCAGAAGTGTTAATAACTTTTATTAAATATGTAACTGACAGATTCACCTTAGGCCCCTAGTCTATGTACCTACTTGTTAACAAGGATGGATTCTAACATAAGTCCCTGATTGACAGTAAAGGGTTGAAAAGGTCACGACAGATAAACAATTAGATCTTTATTTGATAGAATTATTATATATGTACTGGTAAGTATATATCTTATCATTGACCTTTTCTCACACAAAATGTGTGTCAACTCATTAAGTGAATATAAAACTTAATATCCTGACTGTAATTAGTATATGCAAGTATAAGAAATAAGTATTTGATTGTGACTCCACAATGCAGAGACTTCAGAAAACAATTGTGACTTGTAAAAATAAAGACTGAATAAAGTTCAGTGAAAAATTCTTCTAAAAATCATAATGTTTTTAAAAAAAAATACACAATTTTTTAATCCTAACAAAAAAAGTGTTTGAACAAAATACAAACACACCTGCTGCTAAGAGTAATTTATCGTGAGCATGATCTGTGTATGAAGCTTGACTAGAACATCACAGGCTCCTGATTGGTAGATAATTTCTCTGTTTAAAATTATCTGAACGGGTATTCTTTGTAACCATTAACATCCCACTGTTTCAGCCTTCACATATGCTTCAGTGTAAATCTGGAGAATTCTCTGTCACATAACTCCGACTCTGTGCCAGTAAAGTCAGCCTGCAGTGTGATCCCATGTCTGAGGGGATTTCCATACATACACCAGTCTTCCCTTCCCTTCAGACATTATATCTAATAAAAAATTATCTTTTTTTTTAACTGTGAAATATTTTGCTGTCAGCACAATCCCATGGCAGTGAAAGTCAGCCTCTGGTGGGGGAAAGGGAAAACATGAAATAAAATAACGATTTTCACTTTTATTATTCACTTTAAATCACTATATTGACTTAAATCAATTCATTAAATGTAGTAGGAAAGACATCTGATTTTCCCCTTCAATATCAGATTTTCTGTTTTAGTCTTATCCTTGGAATATTATTTTTCTTCTGCATTTGTATATGGGGTTTAAAATACAAACAACATTTATAACAAACATATGGTCATGTCATCAGATTGTGTCGATTAATGAGGCAATTCTGTTGTTTGAACACCTACATATGTAATTGTAGCATACATTCCTGAAATATTTCATGTTTTTTTTACTCCAAGCGACAACAAGATGAACACAATATGGGTCACAGCGAGGTTGTGATGAATTGTAGCCAATGTAATACACCTGAGCATAAGTTATAATTGTATTATTTCTCACAATACCTTCAAAACAGCATTTTTGTCAATGACTGAGATCTTGGACAGCTCAAACAGTTTCAGAACTTCAGAGAGACAAATTTGTCAGTGCATGGTATACATTTCTTTGTTTACATCAAATGTAAGCATTTAAATGTGTTGGATGTTTGTCATTATTGTAAGTGCACAAATTCAGGGTCTTATAATTAATAACCTAAGTCTGTAAAATCTTTTACTGTACAAATCCTGGTCAGTTGTGAAAAGCATTGTTCTTATACACCTATTTATTGTATTTATGTGTACAAATCCATATAACAAAGGGCCCTTGGTTTGTACCAGAGATAAATGATATTTATTTTATTGTGAAACACTTTCTTAATTCTATCTCCAACACAGTAAATTAGGTCACATGTTTATAGTGTCATAATCTGCCTGAGGATGAAATTGAAATAGAGCTGTTTGGTCAGTGCTGTTTTATCATTGTGAAAATAACAAATTATTCAAAGTCTGTTACAAGGACTAAAAAAAAATTCTCAGACTTAATGAATCAGAAATTGCTATCCACAGAGTCAGCAGGTCAGGATTCAATATGTTCATGTATGTGAAAATGTTGTGCATGTCCCTGCAGCCACTTACACTACTTCATACCCACTTGGTATCATATATACAGTAAATACTTCCTAAATCTGTGTATGTGGGTCCTTATCATATTTCATAGTGAATAGGACTTGTTACTTTAAAACACTAATATTTTAAACTCTTGTATACAGAGATAACAATTTACAGTAAAACAATAGGAATGCTAGTCAGGTGAAAAATACCTCCCAATTTTATAGCTATTTCTGACATAACAAACAATTTTATTGAGAAATATGTAACAGTGACACTGAAATATTGATAATATTAACTTACAATCAACAATATTTGTGAGACAACACAATGTTTATAAATATATGAGCTCTCATATATCATATATGTTATATGTAACAATTTCCTGCTTACAGATACTGTATTTTTGTGTCATGAATGACATCTTCCTGCACTTAAATCTGAACACATCAAGCTGTGGTCACACAGTTCAAAAGTTACAGAACACCTAAGATGCCACGCTTCTTAATCTAAATCAGTTTGCAATTGGTAGGAATTGGTTTGGCAAACACATGAATTTCTGGTTAGGAATGTACAGTTTAAAAGAGTTACTTCAAAGGAAAAGAATGCAACACCGTCCAAGTTTCTAAGCAGACTTCATTACAAACAGAAATATTTATAAGGTGATATAGCGCCCTAACCCACCTAACACATTGGCGGTACAGTTTATCACTACCCACCTCAACCCAATACATGAATGGAAAGTATTTAGCTGCCAGGTATATTTCACGACCCAATAACTACAGAAATCTGATAAGGTCAAAGGTCAACCTAATTGTATGATCCCTATCTTGTCTACCGGTGGATTCTATTCAATACATTCTTAGCTCAATTCATTCAAAGTATACTTTCTAGGTTTTAGTATATATATATATATATTAATTCTCCTTAGATATGAAGAATTACTATAGTAGACAGTGTGTTGCATCATGCTTTTATGCTTCACTTTCAACAAATACAAGTGACATCCTAGATTTCAATTTTCTGTGTTTTAAAGCATGTTTAGTTATCTTATACACCAGGAAAATCAATCTGCAAAAGTCACAAGGAAAACGATTGCAAAAAGTTGATACAGTGTGAAAAAGTACTTGTGGTGTGAGGGGATACAGTGTACCAATGAACCTGTGTGAGGGGATA
This sequence comes from Mizuhopecten yessoensis, assembly GCF_002113885.1. NCBI lineage: Eukaryota > Metazoa > Mollusca > Bivalvia > Pectinida > Pectinidae > Mizuhopecten > Mizuhopecten yessoensis. The sequence continues at coordinate 434,344 of NW_018408351.1, read as the reverse complement.
CAATGTACAAATGAACCTGTGTGAGGGGATACAATATACAAATGTACATGTGTGGGGGGATACAGTATACAAATGTACATGTGTGGGGGGATACAGTATACAAATGTACCTGTGTTGGGGGATACAGTGTACAAATGTACCTGTGTGGGGGGATACAGTATACAAAGTACCTATGTGGGGGGATATATACAGTATACAAATGTACATGTGTGGGGGGATACACATAGTGTATAAATGTACCTGTGTGAGGGGATACACATAGTGTATAAATGTACCTGTGTGAGTGGATACAGTATACCAATGTACCTGTGTGAGGGGATCCAGTGTACAAATTAAATGTACCTGTGTGAGAGGATACACATAGTATACAAATAAACATGTGTGGGGGGATACAGTGTACAGATGAACCTGTGTGGAGGGATACAGTGTACAAATGTACATGTGTTGGGGGATACAGTGTACGAATGTACATGTGTGGGGGAATACAGTATACAAATATAAATGTGTGGGGGGATACAGTGTACAAATGTTCCTGTGTGAGGGGATACAGTGTACAAATTAAATGTACCTGTGTAGGAGGATACACATAGTATACAAATGTACCTGTGTCAGTGTAAAGGGATACAGCTGACTTATAGATCCACCTCTACACTAAATATCACCTTTATATACACTCCAGCTAGCAGCACTTCACCAGGTGGTCATACAAAATGTATGTAGTGAGGGTAAACAGGAATATATAGGTACAAGTACACTTGGAATTTTCCACCTGTAACAACATCCATCATTTGTGTATGCTAATGTTGAGTAATGACGCAAAAGAATGTGTACCGCCCGAGTATTTGTTTTAGGATACAACAGTATATAGTAGTCAATGCAAGCATATGGAGAATAGAGGACTTTTATGAGGCCTAGGGCCCACTTTTTAAATACATTATATTTATGAAGTGAAAAAAATGCAGGGCTAGTATGTAAATATTCAATTACATGACTCGTTTTAATGTACATTTCTATATAATGACAGAGTGATAAAAGTCTGCTAGATCTTTGACATATTATGACTGGAGACATCATATTCACATGCACAGTCCACAGTCTTGAGTAAACAGAACTGATAGGAACACTGATTACAGGTATATAATAGTATTGCATGATATTGCATGTTACTTTACTTATATTGTTGGTTGTGCAACAACATTTAAGAGTCAATTGGCTACGATGCCTATATTTTATCACATTGCTATGCAAATCTTTGATTGCATGCATACATAAAATTTATTTCATTCAATTTCAAAGTACTGAAAATGTGAACAAACTGCAGAAAGATAATATAAAATCAATGTGTTATTTCTCATCTACAATGAGAAATTCCTTATAACTGTATATAATATACATACATCATAAAATAGGTTCAATCACAACAGGCGAAGGAGCATTAAGTTATTCTTGTAGTTTATTAGAAGTGTCCTTCTTTTACTCAATCCCCTGCATACTTTCGAGTATCCAGACGAGGAGCAAAGGACCAAATTATTCCATCATTAAGAAAACCACGGTGTTGGCTCTACCCTTGCCTTAATATACATACATGTACAATTGAGTGCTAGAATGGAGGATTAACTTAACCAGTATTGTTGATAATCATACAGCATTTTATACACATTTACTGGCTGCAACCTGGGTGATTTCCTGTACCAGATGGAACATTATTAATCAAAGTTAACCAAAATGATGAAAACATGTTCCACATTATTTCAGCCGGTCTGCAAACATTGGATTCTGCAGCCACACTACTAGCTAACACGACAGCTAGAACAAACCATTCTGTTGACATTCACTTTGTCAGTTTCTCCATACTTGCTCTATCTTTTGATTTAAGGTTTTATAGTACTTGATATGTCTTGAAAGTTAAAAGAAACAGTTTTTATTTTGTAGAAAGGCTGCAATATGCAGGTTTTTAACCTTCTACCAGATCTACAACAGCATCATGTAGAGATGAGCCTACTACATCAGGAAGAACCTCCTGTATTTCATATAATAACAGTTCTACACCCTCTGTCACGATAAAGCTGGGCCTGTGTTACATCAGGTATGATACAATGTGTATAATGGCAACCATGCCAAACTAGATCCAGCTTTGCACTATAAATAAGAGGTCAATGACAGAAACATTTCAACAAAATAAAATGAAATGTCCGAAATATTATGCATCTTTCATACTACCTAAAACACAACGCAATTTACTTATTCTGAATATTCATCAGTTTGGTATGAATAATAAAGGCTAAGTTTGATTTGAACATAAACAGGAATTGAAAACTTAATTGGAAGTTTTTAATTCCTGTTTGTGTTAAAACAAACTTGGCCTTTGATATACTTATTATATATCACAGTATTATTGCCTAACGTCAAATGTATACAGCCCATCAAATCAATGTTGAAGTTCTATACACCGATTAGGGTACATGTATACATTGTATATAGTAGTAGTGATAATTAGCTACATCACATCTATACTACATGAATATGATCAGTATCTAGCCATGTTATCACCAAACCTACTCAGCTATTGATGGCACAGTGCTAATTAGTATGTGGCACCTGCAGGTAGGTGCTCCTCCTACTCATTACTGCCTGTTACATTAAGAGTTCACACATTATGTAACAGCTATTGGACACTGGCATTTACACTTCTACATGGATCTGTCTATGTGTAAATGGTTTCCGAGTAATCCTTCATGCCCAGGGAAGTAGGTTAGTGAAATTTCACAGAGGGTTTTCAAATTGGGTAAATTTCTCATCCTTCCTGAATAAACTTGCAATCAGGAAATGCAAAACAGTATTTCAGGATGTTCTGTTGTTTATTTATATTCATGTATACCAACAGTATATAAATCCCCCACCCTTACCTATCCCTCATGGCGAGGTAACCCTGCAAACGAAAAAACAGTCAAAATATCTCTGAAACAAAGCAGTTTTCATTGTAAAATCTTAAAGCATAAGCTTAAGTATAACCTCTGGATGGCAGAGGCACATAAAGACAAGGCTTATTATTTGTATAAACTTGACTTAGTTTATAGTATAATTACACTATACCATGACGGCTCATGCCACACCTGAGCCTTAAAGGTGACCTGTGTCTCAGGACAGGTAGTGGTGTACTGTAACCACTGCACAGCGACAACTCGCTCATCAGAGATTACATCAACACAGATCATTTGTTTATTACAGACATGTACATGCACAGTCAGCAGTGATTAGGGACACAGATGCCTAAGTCCTGGACTCCTGCTGTTCCTGTGGGAGCTGTTCAATATAACTTATTATTGGAACTTGTCAACATTTTGTAAATAATGCTTATAATTAGGACCAGTCTGAAAAAGATCCTTCAAATATCATCACTATATGTACAGTAGTGCATATATGGATGTCAACAATACACATGAAGTATACATGATACACATGACACATTTACTAGCAGCTGAATCTAGGGTGTACAAATCTTTTAAATGTTTTGCACAGTCCACATTATTTCACAAAATAAACTTTAAGAGGCACAAAAATTGCAAAACTATTTTGCATGTTAGCTATTTTTAATTAAAATGAAAACATCAAGAATGACATCCAAAGCATTTCTATTAACTTTTATTGAAAGGGCTGAGGGTATGACAGAGAACATGTGTTTTTTTGGGGGGGAGGGTGGAGGCATTTCAAAAATTCATATTCACACATGAGCTAAAATTTTAACATGGACTCTTTAATATTAAATTTTTGCCATAGAATATAAATTCAATAAAATTGAGAACGACTGTCAATTCATGGAATTGAATATGAGTACATTTGTGAACATGCAAATCATACTTTCTCCCGCAGCGAATCATGCAAGATTCGACAACTGCAGATACTGTATGGCCACATTGATTAGAAATGCAGACATTGATTACCAGTCAGTTGGGAATGGGTGTAGTTTTATGATGCCTATCCACATCATGTGTTTCACGTTGACACCTACGTTAACCATTTCTTCTTGTGCGTATGATCTGTAACACATCTTTTTTATAATAAAATCTGATAAAACCTCGACGATATCCATTGTCAGATTCTGTAGCGAATACTGCTTACTGGGACGACTCTTCATTCGCCGGCACCAGAATCGTATGACCAACTTCTGCATGCATTTGTTTACAAATGGCTTCTCTGCTTGCTCCGCTGTAGTTTGCAGCATGCTGGTGTGTCAAATTAATTCAAAGACGATGATAAGTATGGTTTAAAAAGAGGGTAATAGTACATACCTTCTATGCAGACGACATGCTCCCGAATCTGCTGCTGTATTAACGGGTCAGGGATAGCATCTATTAAATCATAAATAGCGTAGATACTCGGGTGTACGCTCTCGAATCGCTGGATCTCCTGACGGATAGCCAGGGAATTACTAAGGTAAGGCTGCATCGGACTCCTCGAATTCATTGTCGAATACACATTCTATCGTCTTTTTCTGAGAAAAGCCATGTTTAAGTTTTCCTAGTACGATAAAATTAAAGAATTTCACCGATAATATTCCGATTCCAGTCGACAACTTCAAGATGGCTCTGTAATGATGCGCATGTGCGACTCTGGAAATTTTTACATGCGCAATCTTTTCACGCTATTTCCGGTTTACTTCCTGGTTAGGGTTTCACGCCAGCGAATACACAAGGTAAGTTCTTCCTTGTTTGATGTCTGTTTGGAAAATTTTGCCCGAAGAACATTACTGAATAACTGAAACATAAAATAAATGTCGGGTAAGTATTTGTCTCCAGACGTGTTCCATATAACATCTCCGTGAAATCAATGAATGATGTCATAAAAGAAACGTGCGCTGGGTGTATCCCTGTGAGTGACTGGGGGCAAACGTTAGGAACTTGGACAGGAAGCAAACAATGGAGATGGGAAAAACATAATGCAGTCATTTTTGTTTAAATTCAGAACATTTGTATTTAACTTTATTGTATGCAGTCTGGTTTACTTGAATATTATATCTATGTTAGGTATCTATGTTAGCCCGAATTTCCTCTGGCCCAGAGACGTATATAACACGGTGTTATACGTCTCTGTCTGGCCCAAACACCAGACTTTTGACGTATTGAATTGGTATTTCCTGACTCTTTTTGGTGTTACCATTAAGTTTTGTATGCTGTCATTATCAGGGGTAGGTGGTTTTTATAGAGATTTTGTTTGACTATGTAAAACTGCTATGACGTAACACTTACCTGATAGATGAGTTATTTGTTTATCCAAAACCACCAATTAGGTCACCGGATAGTCTCATAAGTATACCAGCGTTTGGCAGTTTTATGGGTACTTCTTAAAAGTGTCTTCAACCGAAAATAAGTGTCTTCAAGCGACAACAACCGTTGTCAGACAAAATACTGCATAAAGTAAGCTACATCAGAACATGTACTTCTAATACACATATAGACCAAATTTCAATATTTAAAAATTGACTGAGTTTTGATATGAATTGAATTTTTACGATCGGCAACGTGGCACATATGGGTGTATAGAACTCTACAGACCAAGAAGCTTCTCTAAAGTTAATTGATAAGTCAGCGTCATCAGAAGATATAATATTTTTATGACTATAATACAACTATATATATACCAAATTTCAGTATGATATTTGAAAATTTGACAGAGTAATGATGAATCGAATGAGATTGAACTGAAATCCAGTCTTCATTGGGTGGCCAATCAGACTACACCTTTCGACCCACAGAGACCTGAGAATTTGTTACAGCAATATTTGGAAATAAACATGTAAAATTACTCTGAACACCTCAGTTTATTTCCAAATATAGCTGTAACAAATTCTCAGATCCCTGTGCTTCGACCCTGGTAAATCCTGTACTATAACATCTTAATATATAACACTTATTACATATTGTAATAATGATGTTAATTATTTCATGATACATTCCACAACAACCTTAAACAAAGGACTAAATGAAGCCATCTGGTGCTTGATAAACCACTGACACTGCACATGTGTGTCACTGTCACATCTTATCCACAGAAAACAACAAAGTAAATGTATTAGTGAGCCTGTACTTTTATATAAGTCCTTCACCAGTTAAAGAATACAATATTTCCTGAGTGTATAAAATAAAATCTTTCTTTAATTAGAAGTTTTTAATTATGGCAATAAGTTTTTAATAATATTTCTGTGCATCATTTTGTTGTGCTGAGGTGTTAATGTTTAACAGCCAAAAGACATGAGTGACTTGTTGTGTCATTCTGTAATCCAAAGATGTACCCATATACAAAGTTTGGTGTTTCTGTCTGTTATAACAGTATATAAGTTTAATACATGCATGTTACATGTTCCTGACTAGCCTTTTAGTTTTACTACAAATTGATGGAGGTCAAATGTCAAATGAAGGTCTCATGTACATTAAACATTCTGCTGTCCAAAGATGTGCCACTGCATTGGATTTTGTGCTCCAAACCTATAGGTACATCTACTGCAGTTAAACAAAAATTCCAACAAGTGTTTTTTTTATTTTCCTTGAATCGGCCCATCTCTACCTCTGCTTGAGTCAGAGTTTATATGTTGACCCCTAGTGCAAGATGGATATCGTATGTGACACTAGGTTAATTTATTGGACTTATGGGTAAATACTGTGATTTCAGGAACAAAAGTACCATTATGAATGTATCACATGAAGTATCGCTGTTGGTGGAAGAGTTGAAGCGGCTCGGTGATAACAGCAGAAGTAAGTATGGGATGCAGTTAGCAAATGTCATTATTAATTTTAAGATACCTGCAATCAAACCTTATTGGTGTAACGTTTAATTAAAGTTTTGGACATTTTTAGCTCACAAGACCAAAAGGCTTGGTGAACTTTTACTGTGTCACATTGTCCATCTGCTATCTAAGGGGCACCAACCTTTAAAATACAACTTTTCCAGAATGGCTTACGTGATTCTGACCAAATTTGGAATGAATCAAAGGGAATTTAAATTTTGTATGAATGAAAGATGTGTCCCACTTCTCCCAGAGGAACAGGACCTAAAATATGAAATAAGAGAAAGTCTTTAAAAGGATGGGTGAAGAGATTTGGACCTAATTTAGCAAGGAGCTTCCCTGGGCCAAGGAATTAAATATTGTGTAAGTGAAGGAGGTAGCCCCCTTGGAAGTAGGGCTAGGGCTAAAGTTATTATGTTCTTTTTTTTTTAAAGATTAGCATTATTTAAGGACAGATGCAGTGACTTAGACCTAAAGGGATTAAGCATTGTATGAATGAAGGATGTGGCCCTCGGGGAACAGAGGGCAGTACCTTAAAGCAAAAATGTGGGTTAAGATTTGAAGACTTTTTGTTTAAGTATCGGAATTGGAGATTTTGACTTAGTTTGGCAATATACGTCTCCCTGGGCCAAGCTGACAAGACCGTGTCTGGGAATAGGTTACCCTAGCTGAAAAAAGAGAGTGTCTCGGGTTCGGTTACTAAAGTTGAAAAGACAATGTCTTGGGGTGGGTTATTTTAGCAGACAAGACAGTGTCTGGGGATTGGCTATCCCAGCTGAGAAGACAGTGTCTGTGGTAGGCTACCCCAGCAGACATGACAGTGTCTGGGTATGGGTTACCCAAGCTGAAAAATGACAGTGTCTGGGGGTAGGTTACCAAATCTGATAAACTGTTGTCTGTGGTTGTGTTACCCTAGCTGACAAGACATTGTCTGGGGGTGGGTTACCCAAGCTGACAAGACAGTGTCTGGGAATTGGTTACCCTAGCTGAAAAAAGAAAGTGTATCGGAGTGGGTTACTCAAGCTGGAAAAACAGTGTCTTGGAGTGGGCTTTTCTTACTGGCAAGACAGTGTCTGGGATTTGGTTATGTAAGTGCTTCTGGCGAGGACAGAATGTGAGTTACTTAAATTTGGTCTTGTTCTCCACTACATAAAGAGTTATTTCCCTTCGTTCATTTTTTATTATTCTGAATTTTGCCCAGATTGTAACTTCCTGTTTTATAAATGTTAACAAAATATATTATACTGATGTTTCTTGGGATTTTTACATTTTCAATGTTTAGTCATAAAACTTCAAATAAACCCTTTTACTTGTAAATAGTCCATATTTAAATGTAATCTGATTTTTCAGATGCTGATGGGAATTGTGTTGTGAAGTTTGGTACACTTTTTGAGGATGATAAATGTGCCAACATGTTTGAGGCCCTTGTGGGAACTCTTCGTGCAGCAAAGAAAAAGAAGTACATCAAATATGAAGGAGAAATGTTACTGCATGGACCTCACAACAATGTGGAAATTGAACTTCTTCAAGAAAATGTAGAATAACGAGAAATAAGATTTAGGATGCAACACAATTTCAGGAATATAATATCTGATATTATTAATATGCAAGTTGCAATAGGATCACTATGTGTATTATGCTACATGCTAAAAGCACTAACATTTTTGTTCAGTGGCTTATGATTACTGTGTATGATAGTTCTGAGATTAAATAAGTGCTTACATGTTGACAATAGTATTTGTCACAGAACTAGCCTACATATATCTGATGCAAAATTAAATTCTAAAATTGGCATTGTGACATTGTTTTTATTTTCTGTCACAACTACATGTAGTTAACATTTCATGCTTATTATTAATAATGGTGATTGAGTTATTTTCTATTCAAAACATGTTGAATCATAAAATATTTTTGAGGCCTCTGAGGGGTAAGTTGTTAATAAGTACCGCTTTACAATGGACAAGTTTCCCTATTTTGAGTGATGGTGATAACTCCCCTGGTATAATAAGTCAATGGCCTAAGGTTGAGCTACACAGGCTTCTTACAGACCTTGAAAAGACCCTGAAAACAAAGGATTGGCCTTAAAAAGTCATAAAATTTATTAAAAAGCCCTAAAAGCCCCTCAATTTAACAAAAAATAAATCTAGGTCAAATGTGAACTTTGAATTTGACTTGATTGACATTTAATTATGGTTGTATATCAATTATGGTGGTTTTATTCTCATAAAAACAAGTTTAGAAAATACAACAAAATAAAATATTTGAGTTGTTTAGCGTTTATAAAATTGGTTAAGAGACATTCGGAATACACATATGTAAATCCTGCGTAGTATGGATTAGTCATAACTTCAGTAGTTAGGGGCGTTGAACTTGTACATTAATTTAAAGCAATTTATAATGTAATTATAATTTGAAAAATATCTGTGATGTGTCGAGGCAATGTTTTATAAGATCTCAATAGTGCTATTCTTTGTGATGTTGATTCAGTGTTCTGCAATATGTCAAGACTTTCAGTCTACCATTGTTCTACACTGTCAGTGGATCTTCTACTGAAACGTCAGTGGATCTTCTACAGAAACGTCAATGGATCTTCTACAGAAACATCAGTGTCATATACATGTTCCAATACAACCAGTGAGGATATCACATGGTATATATCAGTGCTTCAGTTAAGTTTTTTTAACCTTCAATGGAGGAGTGAAAGTGATGAAAGAAGTTCTGATTTTCACATTTGGAATCCACAATTTTTGGAACACAAGCCGACAGACACATCTTGCAGGACTGGTCAAGTTTTTTCGTGTTTTTGTTCATGTTTATCAACTTCACGTAGAACATCATTGATAAAGATGCTCATGGAAACTGTTGTTTATATTTTTATTGAACAGCAACATCTTTGGATAAATAAATCTGACTCTAGAAAGATTTTTATATGAAACTTACGGCATTGAGTGACAGCAAACATTTTAATGATTCAGTTTTTGTGAAGTTTGTATATGGATTGCAGACACCAGGTAATGGTTACATCTGCATAATGCTAATATAAAAATTAGATTTATTTTTTAATTGGTACACACATCATATACATATACACAACCTAACTGGAGCACTGGTATATTGACTGGAGCACTGGTATATTGATACCTGTATATGTTCAGCTTAACTGGAGCACTGGTATATTGACTGGAGCACTGGTATATTGACTACCTGTATATGTACATTTGCACATATATTGTTCTAATGTAGATTATGATATCAATACAATGAGATTTATAAAATCAACATATGACTTCATTATCATTTTGTGTTAAAGTGCTGATTGTGTACAACGTTTCACTGGTAAACTAATGCTGATATCTTCATGTTTTTTATCTGTTTGACTTGTGTGATATTTTACATGCTATAAACACTACTTCAATGCAACTGTATAACGTGTTTTCTTCAATATAACATCTGAATGTCATATCAGACGGCATGCTATTTCAATTGTATTTGTATAAATAAGGTTAATTCTATATTTTATATACTGATACATTTTACATTGTGTTGCCAAACAAATATTTCCACTTATCTGTGTTCGTAGAAATGTTTATATCACAACTAAGGTGGTGGAATAGACAAATACTGTGTAGAAAGAATTTGTGTATTAAAATATTTGTGTTACCTACCTAAATAATTTGATATTTTATGCTGTTCTTACATTCACACAGATTTTGGGCATGTTGTATTGAGAAACAATTTGTATACTTTACTTTATTGTCTAATGATTTAAGATATTATTTTGTTATGAAAATATTTTTTGAGGAGGCATTTTGCAGTAATTTGATATGGGAACAAGTGTAAACTTATTTTTGAGTTGTTCAATTCCAAACATGTGTTGAACCCCTTTATAAAGATATCCTTGCATGTCTGCATAGTTACAGCCTAAAGTGGTCACAGTATTCATATAGACTCCAGGTGTTTTTTTTAAATGGCATAATATTATAACTTTTTTGAGAGAGGAGGGTTTATAACGATATTTGATAGCAACATAATAGACACTTTCTGGAAGTGACTAAGTATGCTTAGTCATTTTACTCCACTAGGTATGTTAACTTAAATATTTGGGAAACTTATAAAAGATCCAAGATAGAGAGTTGATACCAGACTAGTAATTTACCTTTTGTAGTGTGCCTTGGCCTTATACACACTGCCATCTCCCCATCTCACTATAAATAAACACGTACTTGTATTATCAAAAAATAGTTAATTGGTCATGTATGGTCATGTTAAGCAGAAGCACCGCAAGATATTCAATCATACATAACCATAGGTTGTCTCCCTTCACTTTAAAGTGGCCGTTTCACTTAACTTTTGTGCTTGGAATGTTTTTACAGATGCTTTGCTTTTGCAATTAACATAAATCTGGAGATATTGTCTAACCATAGAGCATGACTTACAAAAATATCATGACATGTAGGAAAACCGCTGTCTCTGTTCACATCATGATGATTCACTTGGTCTAGCTCGACTATCACAAATTGGAGTCGGACTCCAGCTGAGTTTGAGTTACATCATGTTAAGTAAAGTTTGAGCTCAGCCTGTGTCTGATTCCATGTATTGGTGATGATTTTTGAGCCTGGCAGCCTATCAATCAAGTGAAACCTGTTTAGTGCCACTTAAATTCCTGAAACAAATTTAAATAACCAAAATCCTTCATGATTTATTACCTACATTCTTGAAATCTTTCTTGAACTTGAAGATTATATAGGACCCAGATTAGCCAGGTCCTTTGTACCAAGTACATGGAAATTATTTATGATTAAGTTTTACAAATGCCCTCCAGTGCATATGTGATACTCAGGTTAGCAGAGCTCTCTTACATCGATGCTTTACTATCTATTTAATAATGTGATAATTCAAGAATAGTTAAGTAAATTAATAAAATCTTTTTGTGACAGTACTGTGATTTTATTTGTTTTTAGCCCACCATCATCTGATGGTGGGATTTAAATCACCCTGCGTCCGTGGTACGTAGTCCGTCCGTCGTCCGTCCTTAAACAATTCTTGTTATCAGTATTTCTCAAGAAGTACCAGAAGGATCTTTCTCAAATTTCATATGTAAGTTCCCCTTGGTACTTAGCTGTGCAGGGCAACTTTTTAGACTGATCGGATAAACAACATGGCCGACAGGCAGCCATCTTGGATTTTGATAGGGAAAGTTTGTTATCGCTATTTCTCCTGAAGTACCTAGGGATCTTTTTAAAATTCAATATGTAGGTTCCCCTTGGTTTTTATTTGTGCAGGGCAACTTTTGAGACTGATCGAATAAACAACATGGCCGACAGGCAGCCATCTTGGATTTTGATATTGAAAGTTTGTTATCGCTATTTCTCAAGAAGTACCAGAGGGATCTTTCTCAAATTTTATATGTAGGTTCCCCTTGGTCCTTAGCTGTGCAGGGCATATTTTTGAGACTGATCGGATAAACAACATGGCCGACAGGCAGCCATCTTTGGTTTTGATATTGAAAGTTTGTTACCGCTATTTCTCCGGAAGAACTAGAGGGATCTTTCTTAAATTTTATATGTAGGTTCCCCTTGGTCCTAGCTGTGCAGGGCAATTTTTGAGACTGATCGGATAAACAACATGGCCGACAGGCAGCCATCTTTGGTTTTGATATTGTAGGTTTGTTACCGCTATTTCTCCGGAAGAACTAGAGGGATCTTTCTTAAATTTTATATGTAGGTTCCCCTTGGTCCTAGCTGTGCAGGGCAATTTTAGAGACTGATCGGATAAACAACATGGCCGACAGGCAGCCATCTTGGATTTTGATAGTGAAAGTTTGTTATCGCTATTTCTCGGGAAGTACGGGAGGGATCTTTCTCAAATTTTAAATGTAGGTTCCCCTTGATCCCTCGTTGTGTATGTTATATTTTGAGACTGATCATAAAAACAAAATGGATTAAAAGAAGAACTAAACAGATCTTTCTCATATTGCAATGATCGATTCTATTTCTTTCACATTAAGTACTGTACTAGTAAATATTCGAAATGACAAACTCACTTTGAAAGTTGGCTTCCATACACATCAGTATTAAGTTTAGATCAAAAGTGACCTCAAGGTGCATTTACTGTTAACATGACTCGATCAAACAGATTAGAGGAAAGCAGAGAAAAGATCGAACTGACAAAGAACTAATGAAGATGGTACAAATGTGGGCGCCAAGATCCCTCTGGGATCTCTTGTTTCAATTATTTTCTACAATCATGAAATAAAGATAGATTAAATGGGGATGTGACGACTATTGGTGACAATGTAACGGGAAGCTATTGTGTTCGTCCTATATCATGTGTTGTCCATTGTCCGCCATCCGTTAACAAGAACCACTGAAGAACTATTTCAATCTTGATTCAAAACAAATGTTTCTTTTGTGCCAATCTGAAAATAAAAAATGGCCACCTTTCCCTCTGATTGGATGAGACCTTTTCAACTTATTAAAAAGCACTGAATTGATCGACTCCAAATTTGGTAAAATTATTTTCCTTAGAATGTTCCGACCAAGCACTGATCCAACAATCACAAAGTTTGTAATTGCCTCTGATTGGCTTTCAAGAACTACAGAAGCCAATGACACCAAACTAGGAAAAATATGATGAGGTCCTGATAAAGTGTTGTTACTTTCTGTGCCAATCTTAAAATCAAAGATGGCCACCCTGGTCTCTTAATGGCTGAGACAGTTTTAACTTCTACTGAAGAACCACTGATGAAATTTGCTCGGATCTTTGTACAAATGTTCCTTATACAATCCTGACTTAATTAGTGTTGTTACTTTTCATGCCCACCCAAAAATCCAAGATGGCCGCCCTTGCTTTTGACTGATTGACATTTTCGACTCTTTCTCAAGAAAATCTGTAGTGGTTGACTAGAAATTGGCACAACTGTTCTGTCACCACCATGTATTGTTACTTTTCTAGAATATCAGAGATTGCCATCCTGCTCTCTGTTTGGCAAAGTCATCTTTTAATTGTTCTCGATAACTACTGGAGTGAATGACTCGGTTCAAATGTTCCTTATGAGGTCCTGGTCAAGTGTTGTTAATGTCCAAAATAATCCAAAAACAAAAATTCCAAGATGACTGCCCTGGTTTCTGGTTAGATGGGACATTTTCGACTTCATCTCAGGAATAGATACATCAATTGTGTCAAAACCCTGTACAAATGATCCTGTATGAGTTAGAAACCTGTTGGTTGATTGGCTAATACATTTTTCACTCCTTCACAAGAATGGCTGCATACAGACTTAAAACACTGTTTACATAGGTTTAAACATGTTCCTAAAACATTTGGTTCCATATAATTTATTTGAGTGTTAAGGTCTCATGGACCCCTTGTTTTTAGAAGAAACAACAGAATTGTTGTAATGTTAGAACAATAAGAATTCAAAAAGACATCAGTTAGAATCCCTATGATCTTTACTGGACGATCAACAGATAACTGTCTTACATAATCTAGTATGTGGTATCAGATCCTTTAAAGACCAGACACATTGATCAGTCATTGATTACATGTGTGTCTGTATCTAATACAAGGATTAATTAAAGAGGTTGATTTTGGTCCCTCTGAAAATTGTCATCATTTGGAAAGTTGCTTGTGGTCTTCCTCAAAGTTGTCAGCATTTGGAAGATTGTTTGTGTTCATTTGGAAGGTTGCCATTCTCTGAAAGGTTGTGAATGGTTATTCTAAAAGTTGTCATCATTTGGAAGGTTGTTTGTGGTTATCTGAAGGTTGTCACCCTCTGAGAGGTTATGTGTGGTCATTCTGAAGGTTGTCACCCTCTAAGAGGTTATGTGTGGTCATTCTGAAGGTTGTCATCCCCTGAGAGGTTGTTTGTGGTCATTCTGAAGGTTGTCATCTTCTGAGTGATTGTTTATGGTCATTCTGAAGGTTGTCATCCCCTGAGAGGTTGTTTATGGTCATTCTGAAGGTTGTCATCCCCTGAGAGGTTGTTTGTGGTCATTCTGGAGGTTGTCATCCCCTGAGAGGTTGTGTGTGGTCATTCTGAAGGTTGTCACCCTCTGAGAGGTGGTGTGTGGTTATTCTTATAGGTGTCATCCTCCAGAGATCATAAAGGGTCATTCTGAAGGTTGTTATACTCGTGAGAGGTTGTGTTTGGTTATTCTGAATGTTGTCATCCTCTGAGAGGTTGTGTGTGGTCATTCTGAAGGTTGTCATCCTGGAGAGATCATAAGTTGTCATTCTGAAGGTTGTTATACTTTGAGAGGTTGTGTGTGGTCATTCTGGAGTTTGTCATCCCCTGAGAGGTTGTGTTTGGTCATTCTGGAGTTTGTCATCCTCTGAGTGATTGTTTATGGTCATTCTGAAGGTTGTCATCCTCTGAGAGGTTGTGTGTGGTCATTCTGAAGGTTGTCATCCTCTGAGAGGTTGTGTTTGGTCATTCTGAAGGTTGTCATCCTCTGAGAGGTTGTGTTTGGTCATTCTGAAGGTTGTCATCCTCTGAGAGGTGGTGTGTGGTCATTCTGAAGGTTGTCATCCTGGAGAGATCATAAGTTGTCATTCTGAAGGTTGTTGTACTTTGAGAGGTTGTGTGTGGTCATTCTGGAGTTTGTCATCCTCTGAGAGATCATAAGTGGTTATTCTGATAGGTGTCATCCTCTGAGAGGTGGTGTGTGGTCATTCTGAAGGTTGTCATCCTCTGAGAGGTGGTGTATGGTCATTCTTAAAATTGTCATCCTCTGAGAGGTTGTGTTTGGTTATTCTGAATGTTGTCATCCTCTGAGAGGTTGTGTATGGTCATTCTGAAGGTTGTCATCCTCTGAGAGGTGGTGTGTGGTCATTCTTAAGGTTGTCATCCTCTGAGAGGTGGTGTGTGGTCATTCTTAAAATTGTCATCCTCTGAGAGGTTGTGTTTGGTCATTCTGAAGGTTGTCATCCTCTGAAAGGTTGTTTGTGGTCATTCTGAAGGTTGTCATTCTTTTAGAGGTTGTGTGTGGTCATTCTGAAGATTGTCATCCTCTAAAAGGTTGTTTGTGGTCATTCTGGAGTTTTTCATCCTCTGGGAGAAGGTTAGTGGTCACTCTGAAGGTTGTTATCAACATGATTTTTTCTTTTCATAGATGCGAACAAAAAATCGGGAAAGTAAAGTACAAGTGTGCCCGCTAAGTGATTAAGAAAAGTGAGTCCAGAAAATGATTCAGTAATTGGCAGGCAAAATATAAAAAAAGCAAAAGTCATTTTACCCGGAAATCAGGATAAGAAGTTTCAGTACGGAAAATGAATAGAAAAAGAAGCATGAAATTAATCCGGGAATGAATCAATGAAATGAATAAGAAAAGCTGACAGTTCCGGCAGATTAATAAAAAAAAAAAAGGAATTCGGAAATGGAAAAAGAAAAGCAAGTCTTCAGTAAATCAACAAAATTAGTCCGGAAAAGGAATGAGAAAAATGAGTTCGGAAAGTGAAAGGCAAAAAGGAGCCGTGAAAGTGAACGAGAAAAGTTAACCCGGAGGTCAAAAGTGAATTTACCCAAAAATAAAATTAGAAAAATGAGCCCGGAAAATTGTCAAGCAAAGAACGTATTGAAAAGGGAATGACTCAAACGAATCTGGTAATAAACCAGTAAAATGAATTAAAAAGGTTGATAAGAAAGTGTGATTCCGGATGAAAATGGGAATAATTAGTTCAGAAGATGAAGAGGAAAAGCGAGTCGTCAGTGAATCAGTAAACTTAATCTTGAAAGTGAATGAGAAAATATGCGGAAGACGAATTAGAAAATGAGTTCGGATAAATAATCAGAAATTATATCCGAAAAGTACCTACGAAAACTTGGTTCGGAAAATGAACAAGAAAATTGGGTCCTGAAAGTGAAAAGTAAAATGAATCAGGTGGAAAAAAATCAATCTAGAAAGTGGCCAGAAAAAATTAATTCGGAAGATGAATTGAAAAGAATGAATCCGGAAAGCGATTGATAGTAGTAGCACAGAAATTAAACTAAGAATAGTAAGCTTGGAAAGTGAAAAAATAAGGCTAGAAAGTGAATAAGAAACCTTTTTTCAGAATAATTAGTTCGGTAGTTAATAATAAAAGTGAGCTCGGAAAGTGAATAAAAACGTTAACCCAGAAAGAGAATAAGAATAATGAAACTGTAAAGTGAATTAAGAATAGTGAGCTCGGAAAGTGAATTAGAAGAATGAAACCGGAATGTGAATAAGAAAAATGAGTCCGGATGGTGAATAAGAGGAAAAACCCGGAAAGGGAATAAGAAAAATTAGCTCGGAATGTGAATGAAAATAATGGTAGTGGAATGTAATTGAGAAAAGTGAACATGGAAAGCAATTAGAAGAATGAGTCCGGAAAAAGAATAAGAATAGCGAGCTAGGAAAGTGAATAAGAACAGAAGCGTGGAAAGTGAATAAGATTACTCTGACCGGAAATTGAATAAGAAGAATGAGTCCGGAATGTGTATGAGGAGATTGAGCCCAGAAAATGAATGAGAAGATTGAGCCCGGTTAGTAAACGAGAAGGTTGAGCCCTATTAGTTAACGACAAGATTGAGCCCGGTTAGTTAACGACAAGGTTGAGCCCGGTTAGTTAACGAGAAGAATGAGTCCGGA